>NC_056748.1:11362211-11429711 GCF_019279795.1 Protopterus annectens
GAGACAAACAGCTTCCTTCCTTAAATCTGGCACACTACACAAGAAAAGTGACAGATAAACTAAGGATTCCTGCCTGACAGTTCCCCATATCATGCTATTATGGGAGTGTGTCCAATCAAATAACTCTCATACATTACTATTGCTACACAAACAACTTCTTGGGCTTGTAACAACGTACATAATGACTTACACATTAACATCATCCAGTGAACTGTAGTTAGACTAGTTCACAAAATTTACTAAAGCAATCTCTAAAATCCAGGGAAACAGATTTACAACCAGCTAAATTCTGATGTTTAACACTTGAGATTTAAGGTTTAAACTGCTAAAAGTGATGACACAGCTGAAAATAGAATTTACTATGCAAGAGTACGGCTAACAAACATAAAATTCCGCCCTGGGAGAACTTTCTGCATGTGAAATAAACAAGCTTTTATATTACTTATTAAAATAACTATGCTAAACAAAAAAAAGACTGAAGGCTATTAGAAGAAAGGAAACCTAACAAGCATATATGGAATTGAAAACTACTAAAGGAAAATGTTAAGACTGGTAAATAACATGGCAATGACTGCTTGTCTAGAGGATACTCTAATCTTACATTGTCCCGTCAAGAATTTATAAACCCGGTCAGACTGAAATTCTGCATACATGCACTAAATGTACTGTGAAATGCAGGCCTCCTAATAAACACCAAAGCAGTTTGAAAAAAGACATTTAAAGTTGTATGCATGTAAAGGTCACACTGACACTGAGTCCAGATCTTCAAACTGTGCACAACTATTTTTTTTGCATACAATGCTAACTTGTCAGGCAACTGAACACAGAGACAGATGCATGTAAAATGTTAATTATACCTGCTTAACAACAATACAATGCAACTTGTGTTGTGAATTTTAGCATTCAAATGTGATTGTGGTTCAAAACACATGCTTGGAAGGAGTTTTTCATTTCTAAAATTGAAATATATTATATATATATATATATATATATATATATATATATATATACATACACACACACACACACACACACACACACACGCGCGCGCACACATTGTGTGCTTATATATTCTGAGCAGCCAGTGATCCTGAACTAAGGATGAGTATGCAAATCTTGGTGGCATGTGTTTATACTTTACAAAGTTCATTTACATATACATGCAAATACTTTTAAATGAACTCATGTTTAAAATACGTCAGTTAAGTTGCAAAAATAAAAATGAGTAAATTGAAGGGACACCGGATACATGCTTTAATTATAAACATACCTTTACTGAAGGAAAGAGTTATTTTATGGGAGGCAGCTTAGCATAGGGTAGAAAGGAGCATCTGTTATGTCATGCAATATAAATAAAAACAATACTGCATACAAACAACACAGAATGTGATATTCACATTGTTCAGGGAGTGTAATTTACAAGATGCCTGGTGTATAATACAGTAGAAATTTCAAGAAAATACTAAAAACCAGAGAAAATGGAATTACAAAAATGCTTTGTGTGCTTATTTCAATACCATGATACCACTGGACTGGGAAACAGTATAAAATGTGTTTTACATTCTGGAACTAGTTGCTTGTGTGTTACAGAACTATAGTTCACAATCCCAGTGAAACAATACAAATTCATCTGCACGTGTGCAGTGCAAATTGTCTTTTCAATATAGTCCTTCTTCCCGAGTCAATGGAAATGCAAATTCATAAATATATGCTCCTTCCTTCCTCTACTACATCATTTATTTGAAAGGAGCATGTAAGGCTCCAGTTTGTTTACTCTAAGGAAAGAGACCTTGCATTGCTTTAAAACAGAATGCATGCTGTATCACTGTATGTGTGCTGTCATTCATTTTGTCTCATGAATTTTAATGCACAAGGTCAGAGTAATGAAAAATTCCAGATGTACAATAGGAAGTGTGCCCTTTTAGTAATCCTATTTAGCAGTCACTTGAAGGGCAAGCTAAGAAAATGACATCCTGTTGTACATACAAATAAAAACACACGTCTCTTGGGGAAGTGAAGTACCTGCATCTAAGTATGCATGTAGGGTTACCACCTGTCCCACTTTGCGAGGGACAGTCCCTCTTTGGGCAGTTTTGTCCTGCAAAAAAATTGTGAAAATGGCAAATGTCCTGAGATTTTAAAACAAAGTTATTTCCTATATTTTATGTAATAGTTGCATAAAACAGTTATTCTGTATTTGAAACACCTAAATGTTATAAGAAACAGAATAAGCAACTAAAATGCTACAAGAATAAGCTTTTACTTAGGCAAACAAGTGAAGTTCTGTCCTTCGTACTGGCCATGGGTATGATTCGGCCTGCAAAATCTGACGTTTGTACCAAAAATGTCCCACTTTGGGCATTTGAAAAGGTGGCAACCCTATATGCATGTAGGAACACACATATATGCAAACAAGCATCGCATCACACACACACACACACACACACACACACACACACACACACACACACACACACACACACACACACACACAAGTATATGCATTTAAATAGTATATGCAGACAAAATGCAGTAACTTTTTTTGTGATGAAAAGCTTGCAGGAAATCTTGCCTCTAGATTAATAATAAAGCCAACTGGTTCTGCTGTTACCAACCTGCAGCAGAAAAAAATATTATGAAGTTCAACTGTTAAGTATCTTTCTTTCTAGCATACTGGAAATCTTGAGCTTTTCTGTTGGTCGCCATAAAACTCCAACTTGACTTCAATACTCTCTGACATTCTAATGAGTACGAGTTCCAAAGATCTAACCTTATGTTAATATTATCTCTCTCCTTTCTCTGTACATTAACTGCTTTATCTCACAGCACAGCACAGGAATCTGACACGGAATGCGATATGAAAATGTACTTACTTGTTGGGGGCGGCTCTTTTATGAGGTATTTTAAGGGGAGGAGAAATATTCAGCAGAATGTTGTGACAATGAGACTTACTGGTTGAAGGTGTAGAGCATTGTGTGGGAACATGGAAATATATAACAATATGCCAAGGCAAAGTAGACAATTTCCTTCTAATCTTCCAAAGCTGTTTAATAATGTATGAAGAACCTATGAACCTAAATTGTAAGTTACAGTAAATGACAAAGATGAGGCCCTCACCTGAGTATTAATAAATGTCCAGGACTTAACATATACTACTACTTTTAGAGTCCAGTTATGACAAGTAAATACCCTATGATAACTATATATGTATACCATATTTTTAGGTGGTTCTTTTCTAACTAATTAAGTCCTCCTAGCAAGTATAATGCAAAGGAAGCACTTTACAGAATGTAATATAAAGCAAGTCATTCTTTATAAACCATATATATGCAGATATACAATGGGTGCGCCAGTGGTGCATCGGTTAACGCTGTTGCTTCACAGCAAGAGGTTCTCCAGTTTGATTCTCGGCTGGGGTGCTTTCCTTGCAGAGTCTGCATGTCATTCCCTGCGTCTGTGTGGGTTTTCTCCCACACTCCAAAGACATGCATCTGGAGTGTTTCTTCCTGGGCCTCCAATGAAAATAGGCTCTGTCCTAGTCGGACCTTCCCGATCAACAAATGTTAAATCAATCAATCAGTCAATAAATGTCAGTGTTACACAAGATTACAGTACATAGAAGACCTAAAATTTTACAAAATATTACATGGTTAATCAACGTAACAGCACAGAAGAAAAAAAAACTACACTATGAGGTAAATAATATATGCTAATATAATACTGTAAATAATAGTGTTGTCTGAAGCCCCTCATTATAAGTTCCATTAGAAATTTAAGTGAGAAAAAAGTATGAATAGGATAGGGTGGTGATAGGTAATATAACAGGTGAGATAAGGTAGACAGAATATAAGACATGTGAGAAGTAAGAAGATAGTACGGTTCAGTGAAAAGCCTGAGGGTTGACCTGGAAGTTAAAAGGAAAGTTGAGTTTTGGAAGCCTTTAATATCCTGGCTGGATTGTGATTAGCTAGGAGATACACATATGCAGAGTCATGCTTTTTTATTAGTTTCTGAGTTCAGATTTAAGAGTTATTTTCGGTTATTTATTTGTCTCAGAGGGTTTGGGATTTTATTAAATTTTTTCCCTAAGCAATTTGAATACAGAGAGTCACTGGCTAGGTTGTTTGATTTGGATAAAACAGCTGAAGTTATCCTAGTAGTTCACAATGTTCTGTTCAAGGAGTGTGGTTATATAATGTTTTCCAGGCTGGAGAATTTTTGTGGGTAATGGATAATTTTGCAAGTTATTACTAGAAGTTAAGTCAGTGAGAGCATGGGAGAGTTCTAGTCCGTTTATTTGCCTAAGTGTATTGTAGTGGTATGCTCTACATGGTAGAGTTGTAGTGAATTTAGTCACCTTGCTGTAGCATTACTCAAGCATTGTGGAACTCTACACAGGATTGAAGGTCAGCAGGACTAAGACAGAATATATGCGTGTGAATGAAAGGGAGGACAAAGGAATGGTATGGGGGGTTAAGGCTATGAGTTATAGTTCCTGTGGTATTAGGTTTGATTTCCCTCTGTCCTCATTTCCCAACCATTTAACCTTGAGCAAGTTACATTTCTCACTAGTTGCCCCTGAAAAGGGATTGTATGTCCACGTAGGCTACCAAATTAACAAAGGGCAACTATTATTACCGGACAGAGCAAAGGTTGAAGAGCACTGGGGAGGAATAACACAATGCTGGAAACACAGACTGCTGCAAGTTTGTTTACAGCAAGGTCTGTGAGGAAATGTTTAACTCTGTAAAGAGATTCTAGTACCTCATGGTTTTGTGTTACCTACAGGATATGGTGGTCAAATTTTAGGTGTTCATCCATGACAATGCCTAACAGCTAAGCAAGAAAAACAAGTTAAATTTGTATCTTGTCCATTGATGTTTTTGAGAAAAACTGATTTTGGTTATTCAGTCTTTTGGAGAAGAACAACATTAATTTATTTTTTATGAGTATTATAATTGTCAAGCCAGCATTCGGTAGCTGAGAATACCTTTTGGATTACCTCTTAAGGTAAAGATAGGGTTTTTATTGAGCAGACTAGAGTGGAGTCATCAGCATTTTGTTAGACAGAAGTGAGGCTGGAAGTGATGTGCAGATCAGTTATGAACAGATTTAATAGTTATGGTCAGAGTATGGATCCCTGGGGAACACGGACAGAAAATGGTGAGAAGTCTTGTTGCCATTTTGGCTAGGTAGCTATGAAACCAGTGTAATGAGGACTGAGTTAGACTCTGATATGAGAGCTGAAGTAGAAGTTTGATGACAGTACTGGAAGCTCTAGATTAGGCCGAGGAAAGCAGTGGAGACCAGATTGCTATTATTTCTTTTCTGGTTTATTTAACTGGGGAAGCTCAGTTGGGAAGATGTAGTGCTGTGCTTGGGCCAGAAGCCATGCTGGATTGGAGAAAAGAGATCATTATCAGTAAAAAAATTTACTTATAGTACATGGATGCAGTTTTCCAGAATTTTCAATAGTGGAGACAATATTGCTAGGAAACAATAGTCAGAGTTCAGAAGATGGTTCTCCTTTGTGCAAAGGTATAATAAAGAATTTTTTTCCACAGTTCTGGAATGTATTTTCCTGTGGCACAGAAGTTTATAAGCATGGACTCTGGGTAATCTAGGACATTAGCAGCAATCTTAAATTATTCTGAGGGTAGTTAGTCTGAGATTAATGCAGTTGGTTTAAGGTTGCAAAGATGTTTTTGATGGTGTAGGTTAACAATAAAAAATAAGATTATATGCAAAAGCATAAAACACAACATAGAATTTGCATTCCATTTTTCCTTTTAGGGCATCAAGCAGCAATAGGTAACACATACACAAAGCTAAAGTAATGATGCCTTACAGGGTCAGAATTCTTCTTTTTTGGACCCTCCAACACCCAGGTCCTTAATGTCTAAACTAAAAATTCTATAAACATTTATTTGAAGATGAAACAATTTTTTTTTAATAACTCAACACAATGCAACAATGAAATTCAAAAGGCAACAATATCAGCCTTACCAGCGTTTGGTAGCTGAATGCCCTGTTGACAGTGGTAAAGCTGAAGACTTTTGTAGGTACATAGCAGCAGCACAAAATATCCACTTCAAACAATAAAGGTACATAGTGATAAGCAAGATACAGGCATGTCATACAACATACCAACAATGAAGTAAAGGCACTCATGTTTGCATTACAGATGTTTTTAAATTACCAAAAGTTCATATTTCCAATCAGTCTGATGTTTTATGTCACTCTTGAAATGTGCCTTTCCCAGACCCATAACAGGAAGGGCAGATATGGCAGGATTTCTAAAGAGTAGTTTTTCGTTTAAAATTTATTTTTAGGTAAAAGGACAACAGCATGCACAGTAAACTAACCATATGTTAAAGGCACAATTTTGTTTTGTGCATATGATCTTTAACCTGCACTAAATGGATCACATGAATGTTTGCACTGAGAGTGTTGATAGAGAAGTATAGAGAAGGTCAGAAGGAGTTGCACTGTGTCTTTGTTGCCTTACAGAAAGCATATGACAGGATGCCTACAGGGAGGTTCTGGCACTGTATGAGGAAGGTGGGTTTGGCAGAGAAGTATGTAACAGTGGTACAAGAAATGTATGAGGGCAGTGTGACAGTGGTGAGGCCTGCAGAAGGAGTAACACATGCATTCAAAGTGGAAGAGGGATTGCATCAAGGATCAGCTCTGACCCTTTGTTATTTGCAATGGTGATGTTTATGTTGACAGACGAGATCAGACAGAAGTCCCGATGGACTATGATGTTTGCAGATGACATTGTGATCTCTAGTGAGAGCTAGTGACCAGGTTGAAGAAACCCTGGAGAGGTGGAGATAAGCTCTAAGACAGGACAGGAATGAAGGTCAGCAGGCCTAGAACAGAATATATTTGTGTGACTGAGAGGGAGGACAGAGGAACGGTGAGGATGCAGGGAGTAGAGTTGGTGAAGGTGGGGGCGAGTTTAAATACTTGGGATCAACAGTTCAGAGTAATGGTGAAAGTGGAAGAGAGGTAAAGGAGAGAGTGTAGGCAGGGTGGAGTGGGTGGGGAAGAGTGGCAGGAGTGATTTGTGGCAGATGGTTACCAGTAAGAGTGAAATGGAAGGTCTACAAAATGGTAGTGAGATCAGCTGTGTTATATGGGCTAGAGAAGGTGGCACTGATGAAGAAACAGGAGTCAAAACTGTAAGTGGTAGAGTTAAATATGTTAAGATTTACATTGGGTGTGACTAGGATGGACAGGATTAGAAATTAGTATATTAGAGGATCAGCTCAGGTTGGACAGTTTGGAGACAAAGCCAGAAAGTTGAGATTGCATTGGTTTAGACATGTGCTGAGGAGGGGATGCTGGGTACATTGGAAGAAAGATGCTAAGGATGGAGCTGCCAGGTAAGAGGAAAAGAGGAAAGCCTAAGATAAGGTTTAGGGATGTGGTGGGAGAGGACAAGCAGGTGGCTGGTGTGACAGAGCAAGATGCAGAAGACAGGAAGAAATGGAAACAGATGATCCGACGTGGCAAGCCCTAGTGGAAGCAGCCAAAATAAAAAGAAGAAGAAATGGATCAAATGATCCCACAAACTAGCAAACACTGAAATGAACAATCTAATCTGCTGTAAGCAGCCTGTTGCAGACAGAGGGACCTGACTTACTTAGTAATAATCATATAACCGTGCACATTTACACCTGGTTATAAATAACGCAGAACAATGGAACCCGTATATAGAAGTATTTTGTGTGAATAATAATAATAATGAAAGCAATCTGTTAAGAATCAGGCATTATGTCTATCTGGTAGGCTCCAAATACCTTAGTTTACTCCCAAAACTCAACTGCTATTGTTTAATGGGAAAAAAAACAAAAACTGGTATGACTTTTAATGCCCATATCCAGAAGTTACCAATCTGTCATCTGGATAGTATAGTGAAATTATTGCTGCTTTCTCACAGAACTGTTTGCCCTACCTGTGTCAGGGTATTTTTTTACCATGGTTTCTATGTTGCTTGGTGAAGTGACAATCTTGCTAAATTGCCTGAATGTGTGGATGCACACATGCATGAACATGTGCATGTGTCATGTGAAGGGTAGATGTTATCTTTCAAGGACAGTTCTGTGCTCTGCACCTGTTGCTTGTTGGAAAAAAGTCAAGACCCAAACCTCACCCCGAATCTGAAAAAGAAAAGCAGGAATCCAACAATGAATGAATGACTGGTCAATAAGTCATTAAGAAAGACAAAGTGAGTATGGGTACTTGCTTTCATAGGTTCATAGGTATAAACACATTTTTAAGTCTGGCCATGCATCCTACGTGTATCCAACAAGTTTGGAGCCCTAAATGTTATTTTTAGGGATATGTGTAAACAACAGCATGGGTGGTCAAACATTTATAAGTTGCCTCTATCCATTAGAGACAGAGGTGACAGCCCAGGGGTGAATTTCTGATTTCCCATGCACTGGTCCAGGATATACTTGAATAGGATCAGGGAAGAACTCTGTATCAAATAGATAGGAAGCCTGTTCCAGAGAAGGGGTATTCTCTGAGAGACGTACCTGCCCCTCCAAATTTTCCTATTTATGTCGCAAGCAAGGTTTAAGTCCTTAGCTCGGGTATGTTTTGATGC
Source organism: Protopterus annectens (assembly GCF_019279795.1). Lineage (NCBI taxonomy): Eukaryota > Metazoa > Chordata > Ceratodontiformes > Protopteridae > Protopterus > Protopterus annectens. The sequence continues at coordinate 11,370,832 of NC_056748.1, forward strand.
TATTTGTTTTGCAGATATGCAAGCGGTCCATCAGAACAGAATCCTAGGATGCCTTGCATGTCACAGACAGACCCTCTCAACAGTCTGTAGGGGACAGAGTATATCATAAGGGAAGGAAGCCAGAGAGACGGTCTTTTAAAACCACAACAAAAGAGTGGGAGGTTTGGGAAAAATTCAAGCAGCAAAAAGCAGATTAGCTAAAGAGGGATCCGTTAAAATAAAGCCAATATTGGAGCTCTGTGAGCTCAGAACCTGTAGAAAGTCATAGTTCTCTTACTCCTATGATTCTGAGCTACAGGTCAATGACCTCAAGTAGGATAGAATTTCAGAAACTTTAGTTTTTGCAGTGGGGTTAGGGAAGAACTAAGTAAGTAAGGAACAGCAATTAAGTGTGTCAGATGGGGCTGGGGCAGACGCACAGAAGAGGGGAAAACAGTAGCAAAGTAAACAGAAAGGCACTGCAATGCAACTTTAAGCAGGTAAATGATGAGCAGAATACAAAACCATAGCAGCAAATCCCTAATGTCAACAGCTGTAAAAGTAATGAAGCACAAATCATGCAGCAGCACAAATACTGCTACTATTTAGATCCCACTGCAGTCTAAGGCACCAGACTATGCAGAAATATAACAGCAACACTGTTTATGGAAAATGCAGCAATGAATGACCAATGAGGATCAAATCTGGCAGTACTTCACAGTTCTGCTACAACTGTGAAAGAAACTACAAGACTATGGCTTCACCCAGGCTTCAAAATGCAAACAGTTAAGTTTTACAAGCAGTTTTATATGAGATAGAAGTACAGTACAATATATAAATAAGTCTAACATCTTGCAGTAATTCACAATCTTCCCACAGCTGCAAATGAAGCTACAAGACTAAGGTCCCGGAATAAGCTAATAAATGCAAACAGATATTTTATATATATATATATATATATATATATATATATATATATATATATATATATTTGTAAAACAAAGAAAAAAAACAGAAAAGTAAAAAAAAAAATATATATATATATATATATATATATATATATATATATATATATATACACACACACACATACATACATATCACTACACAGTTCACTATAAGTGCAATTGAGAATATTTAGGCAGAACTGAAATAAAAGTTTTTTTTTTCCCCTTTTAGATGAAAAGTTTATTTCTCACAGTTCAGGGCATTTTATGCCTCTCGGAGTCTTTAAACACCTCTGGGTGCTGTCTAACAGGTTATACCATGAAAGATGATCCCCTACGGATTCTGTGACACCACACACCTCTGGGCTGTCAAAAATGTAATCACAGGAATACTGCTAAAGTCAGGCACAACTGGTCAACAATGATGTTTGATTGGTAGCTTATTTAAGCAAAAATTCTGCGGATGAGTCCTAAATGCTGCCTTCATATTAGCTGAGAGAAACTCTGCTGAACTAATTCTGCTGATGAAAACATAGTGTAATTACCACATAGCAAGCTATGCAAACCAATGTTTGAAATAAAATATAAAATACAATGAAATAAAGCACTCCAGAGATCTCAGTAGATTGCAAACGCTCAGTTCTCTTTACTGTAGGATGCATAACCACTGCTGTTTCAGACATCCAGTGCCGAGATGTTGTAATAGAAAATGTAAAAGGGAAAGTTTTGGGTGATCATTCAAGTCAAGGATTTCAAAGCAAAACTGTCATTGATATGTATCAGCAACAGCCTCTTCAAAATTAAAAGTAAAACAAAACAAAAAATATTATGCAAAATATGGTTTTGTATATTAAATAAATCACAGTTCCATACACATATGAGGGATCAATATCCAACAGCAAGATGGCAGGCAGGTTGACGATGCAAAAATAACCTATTCACTATAGATGTATGTGTATGTATGTATATAGTAGTAATCCAAACATAATCCTGCACTTCAAGGCAAATCACGCCAGCTATGCCAAGTCCAGCCCTTCATAGCAAACAAAGTCCAGTAAAATGTCAAAGTCAACAGCCAGACTTCAATAAACAATCATCATATGGTCCCTAGAACTGTCTAAATGGACAGACTGGTTTCACCCATACAGAAATTTCAGCATTCAAAGTGAGACTACAGAAGAACAAAGATAATGCCACCAAAGTAATCAAGTCAATGCTCAGATTATGCTGTTTTGTGGAACTTATTTTCGCATAGATGGGGTGGATATTAGGCCCACATTTTGGTTAATGCAATGGGAGGGTAATGATGCATTTGGACACAATGCTTCACTTTTAGACTTTTTTTCATTTTATCCCTGGCCTACTACCATGTGAAAGTACAGCACTGTTTCTCCTTATAATCATACACGCACTCAGCAAAAGCAGCACTCAACTTTCAGATTTTTTGAGGTCATGTGCTTCTGTTTATATCAAAACAGTGAAAAACTGCCTCTCCAATGGTTAAATCTACTTACATAACTTTCAACTTTCTCTGAGCAACTGTTATTTCTCTTATAAGAAGCGCATGAATGTGTGTGCCATGTGTGTGCATGTGTACATTACTGGCTTTGACTTGAGCAAGGCATTGACACTGTACCACACAAAAGGATAAGACCTAACAAAGGACATTGTGTGGGCCTTCATGCAGACGAATGGGTAAAACTTTAAGAGGTTACTGTAAAACCAGTGCTAGGAAGACATCTTTAAATGCTTCAACAGAATCCAACTTGATCCATACCAAAACAAAACAAAAAAAAAAAAAAAAAAGGATGAGAATTAGATGACAAAACCTGAAGATACAAAGTGGACAGCTCAAGTGAGAAAATCTTATTCAGGGTGGGTACTTAACACACAAGTAAATTACATAATTTACTTTTGAAGGGGAATTTTATAAACAAATAAGTGGCGTGGCTATGGCCACTAGTTGTGCACATCCACACAAGCAAAAGCATAATATTATAAAAGGTCAGTTTCTAAAGGTCTATACAATGACATCTAAAGAGGGTGATTTTCTTTTAATGTGAAAAAATAAAAAATATGTTTTTGGAAAGTAAGTACACAAGTAAGTTTATTAAAAGTGATTAGAGAAGTAAGAGAGGCCAGAAAGGACAAGTTTTCCCCTATATTAGGGAAAAAGGATGTAATATTAAGTAAGGTTTATAATAAAAAGAAAAATAGGGTTGGCGATAATGGTGAAAATTCAAAATACAGAGGTGCGTTCATTATGAATTATAATAAAGATGTGACTATAACACAGGAAACCATTAATACCTACTGCAGTTATTTAGGAGTTTTTCAGATGTGGACAATTTGTTTGAGGGACCCATTCAATTTATTTACAAAAAAAGTTTGAATATAAAGAACATATTGGAGAGTAAGAGTAAGAAAAAAATCTATCAAAGAATTGTAAAAGGGAAGGAATGGACCTATAAGTGTGGAAGGTGCATGCAGTGCACTTATATTAGCAATACAAATTATATATATATATATATATATATATATATATATATATATATATATATATATATATATATATATATATATATATACACACACACACACACACACACACACACATAGATATATATATTCCCAGTAGAGACAGACTGACAAAAGCTAAAGAATACAGCAATTTTGATAGTAAAGCGGTAGTTTACCTTGCAACTTGCATGGTATATAGGGCTTTTATGTTGGTACAACTGAAACAACCTTGAAGAAGTGAATATATGAGCATTATTACAACACAAGAACTAAAAAATTCTAACAGTACTTTGTATAAGCATACTTTAAATTTTAAAGAGCTAAGTATGTTTATTATTGTTTTATTTTGAAAATTTATTAAAGTTTTAACAGATTTTACAGATAATTTATTGCAGGTGGTGTTCATTCTTGCACCTCTACAGTGATTATTCTTTTGGTTTAATTTGGCATGGTTGCACTCTTAGCACTTGTTTTCCTATTTATTTTTTGTAAATTACATAATTACACAATTCTTTGGAAATTTATACTTGCATACTGTCTCACAGTGGTGTCTGTTTACTCTACAGAGTGCTTGTCTGTCCTAGCTTCAAAGGCACGCAGTAAACAAGAGAATGGCAGGAAAGTAACCAACATTAGCAGCAGGACAATATCTCAGACCCATAATCATGCATAGACTTGTATTCCAGTTTCCAGACTCAAGACCACTGGGTTAGAAAGGATCTGTGAAGGGAAGCTGTATGTATGCAAGGCTGTTCCCAAGTCTGAAGAACTAAATGAAGTGTTACCCTATGGTGAATTCTGAAAGAGAAACAGGAGTATTAAGAGATGGTGACTGGTGAAGAAGGGACAGAAGTGGTGCTCTATTCCGCATGTCTGATGAAATTAGCTTGCCTGTTTCGTTGCCTAAGAACGAATTCTGATAAAATTTTACTAAACTGGTCATAACTATATAATATTGATTTTATAAATACATGGTTTACATTCATTTACCAGAATTCCACTCTTTTGGATCCACTTTGTGTGAGGTCTGAAATATTAACATCGAAACTGCTGAATACCCATATGTCCGACTGACAAATTTCGCCCCCTTCTCAACTCATGTTAAAGCATGTTCCTTGGTCTAGAGCAGTAGGGAGTTTTGAATCTGGGATTTATTTCGGGCATACTGGAATTCGGCATTTCAAATTTTCGTTGAAGCACTGCCATTATGAGATCACTTGACCGAGTACAATTTGGGTAAATTAATGTAAATCCAACAGAGTGGAATTTAGATATATTACATGGAGATACTGCTGGGTACAGATCAGTTAAAAAAGAAGAGTACGTACAACCCTCTTCTACAACTGGAATTAGTTAACTTTGAAACTGTGGTGTGTAGAGAAATTAGGTCCTACTATCATAGTAGAAAAGTATATAATAACAATTTAACAAAAGATGAGAATAATGTCATGTCAGAAATTTGTGATAATAGAGAGGTTTGTGTTATGGAACCTGATAAGGGAGGGGGTGTGGTGATGATGCAACAATGGGAATATTCTGCAAAAATTCTTGATTTACTAAACACAGAAGGAAGATATACTCAAGTATCTCGGAATCAAGTGACTATTGCATATCATAGGAGAGACATCATTTGTAAAGACAACTTATTACAAGGGGCGATTACAAAACAGTTGAATGATTTTTTTCAAGGTACCTAAACCATATATTCCAAGCATTTTTGGAATACCCAAGATTCATAAAAACCCTGATGACCCCCTTCTAAGACCTACTGTATCTTCAGCTGGGTCAAAAACATAGCCCCTAGCTATATATATATAGATAAACAGCCAAACCATTCTATAAATTATATCCTCCTATTTTGAAGGATTCGTGGAATTTGTTGTACAAGATTGGACAAACAGAATTTGATAATGACTTTTTGTTTATTACCATTGACGTTAAGGACCTCTTCTCAGTTATTCCCCATAATATAGGTATGTTGTGGTTTGAAGAAATGTTATTGGAATTTGAGTTTTTAGAACATTCAGAGTTTAGAAACATCTTGGAGAGTATGGAATTAGTATTTAAAAAACAATTGCATTTCCAAATGGATGGTGTTGCAATGGGTGTGGTGTGCACATCCATTTTTGCAAATATAGTTTTATTATTTTGGGAAAAGCAATTTATATTTGGGTCACAGTATAATGAGCACATTAGGACTTATTACAGATTTTTGGATGATATTTTTATTATTTGGAAAGGGTCCTAGCAATATATTGAGGGTTTCATAGAATATACAAATACTACTGAATTTTTGAAGTTTACACATGAAACCAAGCTTGATGTGACCATAAATAAAGACAACATTAATAAGAAATTATGTCAAGATTATATAGAAAATAATGTTTCTCAAACTCATATTTATATTATGAAAGTAACCACCCTTTCAAACAAAAGAAAAATATAGTGAAAGGACAAATTATATGGGCAGCACATATGACCTCTAATAGAGAGGATTTGGTGAAAGAACTGGATTATACTGAGGGTCTGTTCTGTGAGAGGGGTTATCCTGACACACTGGGGTATGGTATTAAAGAAGTGTTAAGGGGGTAGGGAAACAAATATGTACCCCTATTGAGTTATGAAGCTAATGATAACAATAGAAACACTAATGAAGAAGCGATATAAGGGGATGTTGTTGTGACTTTCAGCTTTTCCCGGTTAAGGGTCGCCACAGCGGAACTCCAGTCCGCTAATGATTGGCAGTAGATTTTTACGTGCCAAGTTGCCGTCCCTGACGCACAACCTTCAACAAAGGTATGCCCATTCACGTATGTCTCCACACAGAAGACGCCCTAGCTGAAAATCGAACAGGACAACGTCTTACTGTAGGGCGACAACGCTACCACAGCACCACCACCGCAGTACGATATAAGGGGATACTGATGGTATATATTTAGTGTTGACATATAATCAGGACACTAAAGGGATTCAAAATATTGTGGCTAAAAACTGGAAGATTTTTCCATTATGCCCAATAAACAAAGGGTATTTTCAAGACCATTAAGGTTTGGATTTAGGAGAAATCCTAACTTAAAAGATATTTTTGAAAGGGGAAGTTATAAACATACAGGTACAACAATAGGTGCATATAAATGTGGTATGTCCCTCAATGCCCATTCATGTATAATCAAGCAAACTGGTGCTGGAGACCCAAAAATCACCTTTTAACTCAAAGGACATTTCAATTGTTATACCAAAGGAGGTATATATTTAGCCCACTGTAAGGTATGTGGCTTTTTTTTACATCGGGAAAACTGAACGTACATCAAGACAGAGGGTATATGAACACACAAACACACACACACACACACACACACACATATATATATATATATATATATATATATATATATATATATATATATATATATATATATATATGATATTAATAGGAAAAAGGATAGTAATGCCCTCTACAGACATTGTCTGCAGTGTCCCCAAGCTGATTTTAAGTTTTGGGTAATAGAAAAAGTAATTAAACAAGAAAGGGGAGGTGACTGGGAATCAAAGGTAGAATTTAGAGAACTCATCTGGCAATTACAGCTGGATGCCTGTGCCCCCCCAGGATTAAATGATCACCTTTCCCTAGCCCCAGCCTTAAAGTCAAGGGCACACAGGTATTACGAAAAAGGTTCGAAAAAATGGAGAAAAAGTATAGACAAAGTACTATAAAGCATTATGTATACTGTGTTTTTAGACAATCTTCTTTTTCTTCTTTCGGCTTTTCCCAGGTGGGGGTCGCCACAGTGGATCACTGTCTGCTCATGATTGGCAGTGGAGTTTTACGGTGTTGAGTTGCCAGCCGGGCGCCCAACCTTCCACAGAAGGCACACACACGCACAAACTCATACCTATGGCCAATTTAGTGTGTCCAATCCACCTACAGCATGTCTCTGGGATGTGGGAGGAAACCGGAGCACCCGGAGGAAACCCACGCGACCACAGGGAGGACATGCAGACTCCACACAGAAGGCACCCCAGCCGAGGATCGAACCGGAGAACCTCTTGCTGTGAGGTGGCAATGTTAACCGCTGCACCACCGTGGCCGCCCCGTGTTTTTAGACAATGTAAACCCTATATATCCTTAGAATTTTAACAAACAGGACGCTTTTCATGTTTTGTCATATAAAAATGTATATAAAATATATATATATTTTTTTTCATAATATATATGCATAAAATGTTTTATAAAATGTAATTTTGTGGAAGTGTGCTGTGTTTTTTACATTTATATATTTAGTTATATTATGTATTGTATTTTTAAATATGCAAGGCGTTTAAGTGGATTAAGATGTGACAGCCAATGAGAGAGGTGTTGGGTATATTTAAACAGATTTAAAATATTGTCATGTGATTCTGATGAAGTTTCTGGAGTTAAAAACGAAAGCGCTAAATCAGTTTTATTTTTGTGTTTAAGTGATTATTAAAGTGCTTTATCTGACTGACTGGGAGGCCTTTATTTGTACTGGAACAGCAACTGAAGTGGTTTGGTTTATCAGTTTCTTCTGCACTTCAATATTTCACTTTGGTTACTGATAATTTGAGAAAAGCTACATATATGGTATGCATATGTACTAACTTTATGTGCTCCTTCACTGTAAATTTAAATATCTTTATTTGGTGTGATCTGCTGGGATGCAAAAAGAAAAGAAATCTGTCCATCCATGCATACATAAACGATGCAATCACGTTCTTCTCAGCTTTTTTCACTGCAAATCCAAAATATCATATGGCATGTGGTTGTTAATGAACTACATTATGCATTATAAATTTATAGCTTAAGTTTTAAAATCAACAGTGAAGTCTGTTTTCACCATGCAGTACAAAACTGGTAAAGAATGACAATCTACACGTTTTACTGTAGCTGGGTTATGTCTGAAATAAGTTCCTCTATATGTGTTAAGACAAACTAAACCATCAAATTTCCACATAGTTTCTGCAGCACTGAAAAATATTAAAACAGTACAAGGTTTCAAACTGTTCTCAGATGTGCAGCAACACCACGTTTGGTGCAGTGTGGAAATGCTACTCACACAAGTCCCTTCACAAATAGACTGCAGCCCCTTCTCCTAAAAAAAGCCCCAACAAGTACCAAGAAGGGGAATAAAATTATCCATGATTAACTCTGCAAATGGTGCACATTAAACTGCACATTCATGCACTACACAGCAGCCACATTTTAAGACAGAACCCCATTTCCCCATCCCCTGCAACCATTATCCAGATCAGTGCTAAAAGCAGTCATGGAGCAATGTGACTCGTGAGATGACCTCAAGACGTAAGGTCAAACTGGTGTGCTATCACACTGGAACATCACTAGGACTGTTTGCACTGATTACTCATGCTGCACAAACAAACAGCAGCAATAATAGTACAACATAAAAAGAAACTGCTTTCATTTTTATCTACTTTGCCGTAGTACCCTAGAAACAGCATCACAGCACCCAAGGTTGGGAACCACTGCAGTAGATGTATTAATTTACAAGACTTGCGTACTTAATGTCAACACTGAAAAATATACTTATTTAACCCTTGTATTACTCCAGGCAGACACTTCCCACATAAGTAAATTATGTCAATAAAGAAATTACTGGGGAATTGTGTTCTTGGGTGCAAACTTGGACAGACAGATATCAGCAAAGAGGGATCATACTGGAAAAAGGCTCATCTCATGCAGTCTAGCCCTCAAACTCCCTTTTGAAAACAGAATTAGGGCCAGGTCTTGACTAGCTATAAGCAAAGTATGTGTGTGGGGGGGTTGGGGAGGACTTGAACAAATCAACAATTTTCTTCACACTGGTGCGCACAAATCCACCTTTTGCAGGTAGGTACTTATTGGAATGAACTATGGTTGGGTTGTGATTTCAGAAAAGGATGCTTAAGTGCAGGTGTCAGAAAGAAGGCCACCACTCTAAATCCTGATCTAGACCTGCATAAGATGGAACATGACCATCATGTCCTCAGAGGTAACAGACCACTAGGACTTAAGACAGAAGTGTACATTCATCATACCAGCTTCTGCCAGAACAGAGATAAATGCTGCAATCTGATAAAGAACTAGCAATGTCTGCCTTGCTGAGATAAATATTAACCAGTTGTTAATACACAGTATATATGCAAAAAAACATTTTGAAGGAGAAAAGAAATGCCTTTGAATAAATTTGGCAAGTGGTAGGGCACTAAGGAATTGCAAAATGTGCAATTCAAGAAGAGATTACTGGGATGGCAACATCACAAAATGGCTTGGGCTTGTCTCTAAGTATTCAATGACCAGGTTCTAGTAAGAAGCTACAAAAAGTTAGCAGCCAACCTGAATGTTTAGTCACCAAACAGAGAAGATGCTCCTACAGGTATATGTGTCATAAGACTACAAGAAGGTGCTGAAAAGGGAAATGGATGTAACTCAGTTTATAATGGCAGGTGTCTACAGCCATGGTCTGATCTTGCTATTATGCAGCAAGCCATCTTGTATGTCCAGTGAGAAAATCAAAAGCATCCACTCCTCTCCAGAAACAGCAAGGGACTCATGATTGTATACTGGATACCCAAAACTTGCAATAAATTGTAAACTGGTTTAGACTGCCAAGATCCAGAAAGGGTCAAATGTCTCTGGTCTGTCAGCATACTCTATAGGAGGATGCGAGTGGTGTTGCACTTGCATACATGCTACTGAATTTCGGTAGCAGAGGGCAAAGCAGATTTCTCACAGTCACAAGCATGGGAGTGAGTATAAGTGACAGACACACTGGGCATTACTGCATGATCTACCCCACCTAAGGGTGGGTCGTCTCTCATCCAAACTCTACTCCCTTGCATTAAATTAAAAATTCTCTGAATGGCCGCAATAGTGGCATTCCTTTCCCTGACTACATAGCAGTCAATCAAAACACAAAGTCTAACCTTCAGAAAGCAATAAATGTATCTGGAGTTTTGGTATACAATAAATGTATCTGGAGTTTTGGTATACAGTTTAAGATGCTCAGATGATGCCAAGTAACATTTGCTGCACCTTAGCATGAAATCTGTTATAACAGAAAAAAAACAGAGAAACTAGTGATCTTAAAACTTTGTTGATGAGCTCAGTCACAATAATTTCCAAAAATCATGAAACCCAGCTAGTGTTCTAAAGCAACAAGCCTTTAGTCATCACAGACAAGCAATCCTCAGTAACAAAACATATCAGCTTTTACATACTTAGTAGTAGGTGTGGAAAATATACATATTGTTTAATTTTAAACCAGTTTATTCATGGCAAACTATATAAACAGTTCTCTAAAAGTACCTTTTAGAACAGCAAGTACCACCCCACACACTACTACTGATTAGGTCAAACTAAATCCTAGTTAAGGAAAAGACTGCCTATCTATTTGCAACTCACATTCCAAAATCAGCTATTAAGAAGTGCATAACATACATAAAAAGAGTTTTAACTAAAATCACTTTCGGCTAACTAATGCAATAAAGCCTTCATCAGATCTGTGACAAGAACTAAAATCAAGAAAAAAACACATAGCTATCTAACCATAAGCATAATCAAAGTAGAACACTATAAATATAAAAATACATTTGTCTAACAATATCTAGTAAATATCATCCATGTGTTATCAGTGTGCATAAAAACTAAGTTATTAACAGCTCAGAAAAAATGTCAGCGCTTTGTAAAAAAATAAAAATAAAAAACTGTCATCACAGTTTTCATGTTTACAGCCCCAACATTGTTTATACAATGAAAACTTTTAGAAAAACCACACAAAAAATACAGAAAACTGTGGAAGAAGTTGTGCAGGTGTGTGCATGAGCATTCACCAGTCCAATGTAAAAGGGGGAATTATACCAATACAATACAACATGGTAACAGCAGCATGAAAAACCCTGGTGTGATGCATTAAATCTAATCAAAGCAGAACCGAGGTTAAACTAACTAAATATATATATATATATATATATATATATATATATATATATATACACACACACATACATATACATACTCTACACTTCATTTTTATTATTATTCAGTACATTTACAATATATAAAAATATTCATAGGAAGTTACTAGGCTAATGGCCCTAGGGCCCTTACAAGCCTAGCCAAGTTCTACCCTTATTTCCACAATCAGTACCTAATGCCCGTGTCCAAGAGGGACACAGGTGGGACCCTTGAGGTGAATTTACGCTCACCTATCCAATCATTTAGACTGCATTTGAAAAGGGCCGATGAGATGCTCTGTTTGACATTAAGTGGGAGTCTATCCCAAAGGTGTGATAACCTCTGGGAGACCCATCTGTCCCTCTAGCAAGTTCTATTAATGTCACATGCCAGATTAAGGTCTTTAGAGCAAGTAACCCATGTACCATTTGACTTGCGAATATGCATCTTTTCCAGTAAAACATGGTCTGAGATTGCCTTATATGTAAGGCGGAGATTACCTCGGAGTAGTCTCTATGAAACACAATAAAGTGACAGTAATTTCAGAGGATCCACGTAAGACAGATGCTGAAAACCTTGAATTTTCCTTGTGAGGAACCTTTGTGATTTCTCCAGTTGCTGCAGGTGCTTGAAACCTCAAAAAACTCCCTAAAAAACCTTTACAGATTTTGTGGCAGCTTATGCAAATTCAACACACATTTAATAGAGCAATAGTAGTCAAGTCCTGGTTTTCTGATTGCATTTAATTTCAACTGCCAGCATAATTCTTTTTTCTCCAACACACCCGTGATGTCCCCTTCAAGCTCATCCATCTCCACACAGTCCAGAATGATAAATTTAAAACCAGAAAGTCTGCGGTGTTCTAATAAGTGTTTGGTTAAGGCTTTCCTCTGGCATTTATGTCTGATGTCAGAAATATGACCTGAAATCCTCTTTTTCAGTCTATTCCGTAATCTATTATAATAGGCATGACATATGGAACTAGTGCCAAAGCTTTCATTAGTTGGTTGGTGTGCTTTCTGGCAAAGTCCAGTTGTTCGCTGGTCAATTCCCAGCTGTTTGAATTAAGGTGGGTAAATTCTACAAATAATGAGTTATCTAAAGCAGAATCTGGAAACTGAAAGAAATTATCAGCAAGATCCTCTCAGTCACGGTCATAAGGTGACAAGCATGCTTTTGGTTAAGCTGCATCTCCTTCTCTCTGCAGGAGAAGAGGTTAAGAAGGATCCCTCTTCCTCCACTTGGAAAAAATCTTTCCAGACTCAACACAGTTGTTTATCTCATGCCTAACAGAGGAAAGGGTACTAGAAAAAGATGAGGAATACAGTGTATATGAGCAAGGGTATGAAAATTCTACCTCTTTCTGTTTTCAGCTTCCTGTAACAAAGCGGCTGGCTGCTGAGATGCTAAGGACTTATCTTTGTTGGGTTCTCCCAGAGCTGCTAAAACAAGCACAATGTAGCAGAAAATCTGTTGCGGTGTCACTGCACAAGTGCTAAATACTACAACAGAGGCAAGCAAAGACCTAAAAGCTTGGGATGGGTGACAATGTCCTGCATTACCACTGATGTCTCTGTTGGTTGCCAGTGTGAAATTATTGATAATACTATCACTTGTCACTGACAGATTAGCAGGAGTTGCTGGACTAACTGAAATGACACTGGCCTCTTTTGCGGCTGGGTGACGATGGGCATACATGTACCAGATGACATCTGATAACTGCTCCAGCAATGACAGTGGTGTTAACCCATACAGATTATACTCATTACGTAGCAGAAAGTATTCTAAGAACTAAGCCAACATAAGAGTGGAGAAAGGAGATTCTGCTGATAGGGATGACTGCAATTAGGGGTAGACAAAATATGCAAGAGGGGGGCTGGATTTACTGTAGAAAATCGGCAAAGAAACCAAGGTATTGGGAGCAAATAATTAGAGAAGGAAAACTAATAGAATGGGGAGAAGCCAAAAAAGATATTTGGATATTTGGACTGCAAGCTAGAGATGGTCTTCCCTATAAAGAATTGATATCAGAGTATATACAAAGTGAAAGGAATTGGGGGGGGGGCAAAATGAAAGACCAGCACTGGTGGAGTTTTTAGTAGAATTTAGAGAAGAAGCAGCTGTTAAAAAGGGATACTTAGTAGGGCATATAAAACACTGCACAATAGCTAATTAATGTTAATGGAACATTGGACCTATAACGCTAAGATAATGGAAATTTTGAACACAGGTATAAGGTACTCACCAGTTTCTCGCAATGAAGTTAACATTGCATACAAGAAAATAGATATGTTATTGGAAGACAACTTAATACGAAGGCTGATAAAAAAAAATCAAAAAGTGTTTTATCTAAGAGTACCAAAACCGCTCATTCCAGGAATTTTTGGGATCCCGAAAGTCCACAAAGACATTAGGGATCCACCATTGAGACCAACTGTAACATTAGAGGGATCAAAACCCCAACCCCTAGCTATATATGTAGACAGTAAAGTTAAAACTTTCTAAGAGATGTACCCCCATATTTTAACAGATTCTTGGGATTTTATCAGAATTTAATTTGGAATTTTGTTTCATCACAACTGATGAGAGATTTGTTCTCAGTCATTCTGCATAACCAGGGACTGGAGTTGTTTGAAGAAATGATGGTGGAGTTCAAATTCCTAAGTGAGAGTTAATTTAGACTAGTTTTAGAAAATGTGGAACTAGTTCTGAAGAACAATTTTATTTACTTGTAAGGGGAATATTATCACTAGCTAGATTCAGTGTCAATGGGTGCATCATGCGCTCCCATTTTTGCCAATAGTGTTATGTTGTACTGGGAAAAACATTTTGTATTCAGTTCTGGTTACAGTGTTATATAAGGAAATACTTTCATTTTTGTGAAGATATTTTTATTGTTTGGCAGGGACCTCATGACATCATAGCAACATTTATAAATGTTCTAAACAATACAACTGATTTTTTAAACTTTACACACGAAAATGGGGTGGATGAAGTACATTATTTGGTTGTAAGTGTTAGGAAGAACATTGTTAATAATAGATTTGTGTCCTAGGTATATAGGAAAATTGTTTTTCTAATTCTTATTTACACTTTTAACTGCAATCACCCATTTTTACAGAAAAGAAACATAGTTAAGGGCCAGATAGTGCAGGTGGCCCAGATGACATCTGTTAAGGATGACCTGGAAAAGGAATTAGATTATGTACAAACATTGTTTTTAGAAAGGGGATACCCGGATAATCTTAAACCTTAGAAGAAGAAATATTATCTGGTTGGGAGACAACATATTTACCTTTACTTAATGGGTTAGTAACCCCTAATGATGGTGGGGGGGCAAGAATTAATAGAAGATTGAATACTAACAGTATTAATGATTCTGTGCCCCCCAAATTTAGTGACAATTAATCAAGACACTAGGTTGGTAAGGAAGATTATGAACAAGTATTGGGAAATGTCTAATAGTTTGGAAATATTTAACAGACCCCTAAACTATAGCTTTAGGAGGAATTTTAATCTGAAGGCTATTTTTGAGAAAGGGAAAACTAAAGAAGGAAATAGGGCTAGTACCAAGCAGGAAACCTACAAATGTGGTAGGTGTTCCCAGTGTATTTTTATAGCAAATCTTGAATTGCAGCTTCCTACTCCACCTTTTAGATTTCAAACTACTGGTTACTACAGTTGTCCAACGAGGGGGGGGGGGGTTGTACACATCACTTATTGTACTACCTTGCTGAGCATTCTCCATAGGCAAAACAGTAAGTAGTTTGAGGCAAAGGCTATACGAGCCTATGTATGAAATTAGTCGGAACAAAGAAACTAACGCCTTACACAGGCACATTTTAAAATGTAATACAGATGATTTTAAATTTTGGATTTTAGAGTCAGCTAGGTAGCCAGACTAGAATATAAGGAACTAATCTGGCAGATACGCCTGGATGCATGTGCTTTCCCAGGTTTGAATGACCACATTTCACTGACTCCAGCCCTAAAATTAAGGGCAAATAAATTAAAATAAAATTAAAACAAATGTTTTTACTACTGGACTATGTGTACAAATACGTATGCGTTACCATTTGTAATTTGTGTTTGAATTGTGTTAGACATCTAATATGATTTATGCTTTATTACTGGAAGTTACTATGGCATGCTAGCATTTTGTTTGTCTGCACCAAGTTGTTTTTAGTATAATAGTATGGTCTATTTGCATAGCTGCAACTTGATCACTAATGTTATTAATGTATATGTGTTGTGTGTAGACAGCTCATACTGGTGTTGAATTATTTCTATACAATTGTGCTGTTACTGGTGGATAGAATCACATTAGAGACCCAGGACAGAGTGCTGCTCGCTATATTTTTATTTGTGACTGCATAACTGTCAGTTGTGGGCCCTTCTCACTGATATTTTTCCATTTGGCTCAGTATCTGCATCCTCCATAAACTCCATCCTCCATCCAGGTAAAGTCAGTACCCCTCCTCCTAACATCCCTCACTCCTCCGAAAATATTGCTACCTCATTCAACACACACTTCACACAAACCATACTATCACTAGCTAAACAACACAAGCCCCCCTCCCCTCCAACCCACACCTTCAACCAATAATCTCCCCACTGCCTTCTCTTTTTCTCCGGTACCTACCTCCAACACAAAAAAAAACTCAATTAAACTTAAGCCCACCAAATTAGCAGCAGACAACCTCCCAAGTGAATACCTACAAATTGCAGCTGATGCTCTGGCCTACCCAGTATCCATCTTGATTAACCGATCTCTGTCAGAAAGTTACATTCCCACACTATGGGAAGTATCACATATAATTCCCTTCCACAAAGCCGGCCCCTCCACAGAACTAACCAATTACCGTCCCATAGCTATTCTCTCTCCACTCTCCAAAATACTAGAGAGATGCATTCACTCTCAGGTCTCAGACTACCTCCTTACTAACAACCTCCTTTCCAATACTCAGCATGGTTTCCGACCAAACCACAGCACTACCACTGCCTTACTCTCCTTTACTAACACTATCCTTCAGCATAAAAACAATGGCTCTCTCTCCTCTGCTATTTTCCTAGACCTATCTAAAGCATTTGACATGTCCCACACAAACAACTCATCTCTGTCCTCAATAACCTATCCTTCTCTCAATCAGTCACCAACTGGTTTCAGAGTTACCTGTCTGACCGCCAACAATCAGTTGTATGGCAGTATGACATATCTCTCCAACTACCTGTCTCTATACGGGTTCCTGAAGGATCCATCCTTGGGCCCCTACTCTTCTCTTTTTTCACCAATAATCTAGCCTCTGCCACCAAACATGGCACACTCATACAATATGCAGATGACTCAACCATCATCTGCTCAGCCCAGTCCCTACCCAAAACTGCAAAAAGTCACACAGGAAGCCTTTTCCTCTATTGAAACTTGGTTATCCGATGCCCAATTAATACTCAACCCAAACAAAACTAAACTATTCACTTTAACATCACAGCAAAAGACAACACCACTATGCACCCAACAGAACACACCAAACTGCTAAAAGTGGAAATTAGACAATAAACTAAAATTTGACATTCACATATCCATGACCATAAAAAAAGTCCACAAAAAACTAGGAGCATTATACAGAAATAAGAAACTTCTCCCCAAAGCAGGAAAGATTTCAATAGCAAATTCCCACCTTATCTCCACCCTACTTTATGTCTCTCCAATATATACCAACCTAAGGCAATGCGATCTAAACAAGCTAGAGACCTGCTACGACAAAATCGTCAAATTTGCCACAGGGGCATCCTACCGTAGTCAACACTGTCTCTCACTGTCTGAACTGGGCTGGCTTGAACTCCCTCACCTCCTTCAATGGTATCAACTCACACTCGCCCACAAACTAGTAAACCATCCACTAAATGTCCCATCCGTCCAGAATCTACTCCAACACTATCGCACCAGCAGACCACTAAGATCCAGCAACAAAAATCAGTTGCAGATCACTAAAGCCAATAACTCTGCTGGTGAAGCACTATTCTCTTGCGTCATAGCTAAATTATGGAACTCCCTCCCACCCACAATTAGCTCCGTACCATCATGCACCCACTTCAAAACTTTAGTAAAAGCGCACCTAAAAACATTCTGGCTATGCTCTTGCAACTCCCACTCTAATATCACCCACCCCATCCAACCACTACCTTTCTTTCCACCCCACTAACTACCTTGATTGTAGAAAGCTCGGATGCTCATAGGCCTACTACTTATTATACAGCAGGAACTTCTTATTGTAACAATTGTTAATGTCTTTTATGTACTTTGCAGATAATGATTCTAGTTGTCTACTGATGTACTATGTTCTTCATCTGTAACTATGTTTGTAATTAATTGCTATGTTAATCAAATTGTTAATCGCTATGTAAATCCAATGTAACTACTGTCTGTATATTTTAACTGTGGAGCTTTTCTCCTTGGGCCTCCACTGAAAATGGACCTACGTCCAGTTGGACACCCCTGGTCAACAAATGTAAATAAATAAATAAATATTGTGTCTATTGATGCTATTATACATTATATATTTGACTATCTATCCACATACTGTTCTGGACAGTTGTTTTTAAATTTTAACTTTCAACTTCAGGAATTGACTTCAATGGTATTGGGAAGAGTAGTATATATTAACCAATTGGAACATTTCCTTTATGTATTTAAATGATTGAGGAAAGTACATTAATTGATTCTGATGAACTTTCCTGTAAGGAGACAAAAACACTAAATCTTGTGCTGCCTTGTACGTGGAATAAATTTTAAATTTTATGAACTGTGTTTGGGAATTATTTCCTTCGGAACACTTTGGGACTGCCTTCATTTGGGCTTTGTGTCTCTACTGGAGGTTTGAAGTAATAAGTTTATTTTATTTCTCCATTGTTTTTTGGACAATAACTACAGGAATCAATCAGAAGAGGTTAGAAAGGATTGGGAAGAGAGATTAGATGAGCAATTCACAAGGAAACAATGGGGGACATACATATGGCTTCCAAATATGCAACAAAGTTAGCAGACTTAGGATTTTTGCTTGGAAGAGTTTGCATAGGTAGACTGCAAATGCTGGAGGTGTGATGGAGAAGAAAGAAGTAATTGGGAACATATTTTTTGGGTGTGCAATGACTTGCCAGACTTAAAACATTCACTACAGACTACTCTGTCAGAAATACTGGGTGAGCAAATTGGTGTTACTACGGGAATTATTTTTGAGATGTTGTACAGAATCAGAACGACACCATAAAACATCTAAATATAAATCAAAAATAAATTTAATACAACAAACACACATTCAGAAATCTCTTACTGTACGAGTGTTTCTTCTGTATTAAATGTATTTTTATTTTGTATTTAGTCATTTTTTGGTGTTTATTTGACTAAATGCTCCGTGTTTTAGGACAGAAACAGAATTGTCTAGACATAGTTTAATTCTGGTGGCTGCCAAAAAGCAATTACAAGAAAATGGAAATCAAAGACTAAAACAACCATACTAGAAGTGGTGACTATAGTAACAGAGATAAAAGAACTGGAAGTGGGATCTTTAGGAAAGGGTAGAAGCAAATTACATAGAAAAATATGGGAACTGCAAGAACAATCCCTGCAGAATAATGTTCTGGAAGAGTAATGAGGTTTAAGGGAAGTCAGGAATTGTCAAACATTACAAAGCTCATTCTATGACTGTCTAGAAAATTATGTGTGATGTAAAATGTTTGCAACTGAAAATACTTAAATGTCATTTCTTTTCATTTATATAAATGTATGATTGCCTGTGTCATAAATAATAACTTAATAAAGATGTTTCTTGCTCAAAAAGAAGAAATCTGACATGTCCCCTGGCTTAGATCAAACATTGGGAGAGAAAGATACAGATAAATAACAGCCTTGATAGATCTCAGTTACTTGGAGCATCCAAAAGATGATCTGAAAAGGTTACTGGACTGGACTTTTTTTTTTATTTACTTATTTTTTTTTTATAACAGGAGTAGCATCTTACATGGTGCTGAAGCATGAAGCAGGCAGTTACAGGGAATGCCTTGAAAAGATATCTAATGTTTACTCACACACGTTTTTTTTTATTGTGTACTTGAAGTTTCACTCATTCTACTTGATCTAATGTTTTGACACACTGGATAAAAGTACATGATCCTTGAGTTATATCCGAAAAAAGTAAAGACAATGGGAACATGCTCATTTTATACACCCTCTCTGGCTTCCTGCAATACAAGTAGTGCTAGCCAGGAATGCAGAAAATCAGGCAGCAGGAATTAATGCCTGTAGTGAGAGAAGTCCCAGAACATACACCTCAACCCTGAATTGTCCATTGTAAACTATTACACCTTTTTATCTTTTATTTTATGTAGGATTTATTCCTGACATGCAGAAGTCGTTGGTGAAGGTCTACTAAGGAGAAAATAGAGGGATTAGAAGACATGTTCTCCACTACAATATTCTTATGTAAGCAATTTGAAGATCTTTTTCCTTCAACTTATACCAGCAGTGTGAAATCAAAAATTGTTGGTACTGAATACATCAATGCCCACAAGTCAAGTATCACTGCATCGCTTTATCTTGCAAAATTTATAGAAAGCTACTCAAACTATCAGGTTCAGAGTACTGAAAGAGTCTTTTATATAAACAGAGGAATTCAAAAACTATGCACAATCCCATAGTGTGGTTTGCCTACTGTTGCTCATACATGGTCAGGATAGCAATACTATCCATGAAATGGGGTCATAGTGATGCCCTGCCATGATCAGGCAAACATTTATATCTCTGAATTGCTCCCAGTTCTTGTACTGTGCACTGAGTGTATTTCACAGTACGGCAACAGTACTCTCTGCAAAGCTGCCAACTTCATGTCACTTTCCCCGAGGTATCTGCGCAATGAAACACTGACCAGTAATGTCAAGCAGCCTAAGTCAATAACTCAGTCAATATGACTGGCAGACGTACCACTATGTTATGGAACACTGCAAGTGGGCACCACCATTTCTCACAGATGCTGTGAATAAAGAGCAGCAAAGGCATGAATCATTTATGCCACAATGTATTATTTTTTTTAGACATCATATTTTGGAAGTCTGAGCAAGCATGGCCGTGAATGCTCAGCTGGGATTCCCTCCATCAGTGGTAATTACAGTAGTTGCAGTACAGACTACTGCAAGGAGAACTAGATTTAATGCAGTGGTGTGCCCTCCAGGAATATGAGCTACCTGTGTGATTTAGGGGAGATGCATTCTGGGACTTGAAAAAGTGCAACTCTGTTACCATACATGGTCATTCTTAGTCCCAGCTATCCTAATTGCCTTGAATATCTCAATTCTTCCTCTGGGATTATGCATACACGGCTATTCCATAAGCTTTCTCTGTGAACAACCTGGGAGGAGGAGGGGGACACAGAACTGTTGGATTGCAGGCCAAAACTGTAATAGCTAGGGGGAACAGCACAGGTTGGCATTAAATAAACACATGATGTGTAAATACATGTGAGCATGTTACACCTATCTATAGTGTTCACTGGTGCATACATATGGATACTGTTGTACTCTCTGCCGATAACTGTTAAAGCACTGGTATTATTTCAGTTCAACATTGTCCTCAATGCTAAATAGTCATGGCCAGATTCAAAGATGTTTCAGGATCACTGGCAATGACGGTGGCAGATCTGTATATCACATATATTTGAATGAAGGGACGTACCCATATAACATCCAGTGGTGGAGACACTGTTTCTTTACAGTCTTGGGGGGGGGGGGGTAATACTGGAGGTGTGCTACTTTGCTTATTTACATGGTATTACAAAGCAATCTGAAAAAGCATACCAAGCATGTTCAATATTATAACTCACAGAGTAAATAGTGTACCTGGAGTGGCTCAGGTGGCATAGCAGCTTTGGAGACAAACAGGATTGTATACATTTATGTGCTATTATTTGGCACCTACAGTCCTGTAATATCAGGCTGTGGCAAAGGCACCTACTCCAATATCGAAGGGATCATGAACCACATACATGGAATCCTGCCCTAATCTACAAAGCTGTTATGAACCTGAGCCACTCCAGGTACACTATTTACTCTGAAGTTTTTACGGTTTGTGAATTGAACATGGCTCTTGGTATGCCTTTTCTGTTGCGGAGCAGCATTACTTAAAACATTTGTCTATGCATCCTGATAAACTGCGCTATGTCATATGGTACATAGTATTTTGTGTCCAGAACCTAAAAAACCTGCACTGTGTAGATCTATGTTATCTACACTGTTTACTATTCATGCCCAGGATATCTGTGCATATAATATGTACTGCTCTGTGTTTGAAAACCTGAATTACCTGCTCATACAATGAATACTGACTTTTTATAGATTATAGATTAGTACTAAGATAACTGCCCTTGCGCGCCATTTTAAGCCTAGCAAATTATCCCTTGTGAGACTCAATGTGTACTGCCCTGTGATAGGAACCTAAATTACTTGCCACATTACTTGTTCCACTCAGCTGTCTATAGTGATCTTTTATTTTACAATTACCTATTAACCTGCTTGTTCTCACTGTTCTTCTCTTGAATGATGTTACCTGCTTTGGATCAAACTACATTACCTACACCGATAATTCATCCCTATATGTTATATTTTATAAATGAAATTATTATTCTAATAGCTATTCTACTATTTTACTGCTAGTTTATTTGAAAATGTTACCTGTTTGAAGACTACTTTAGCTATTCCAACATTGATTATAATCATAAACACAGCAAATAGTCACATATAAACCTATATGCTCACACCTTCGGGCAACAGAATTACAGTCAGGTATAGTCCCATACGTAACCAACTTAATATCTTAAGACAATGTAGTCTATGCCTCTTGTTTACTGATAATAAACAACTACTGCATCAACATGGCTCAGTATGTGAAAGGTGTATTTACCAAGCTTGCAGCAGTCTTTCCCACACAGTAACACGATCAATAAACATTGCTCTTTCACAAACACATACAAGTGTGCGTCTTCACATGCATGCACACCTATATCACTGAACACCTGCACTTCAACTTACATATGCTGAGGTTGAGAAATCATTGCCTTAGCCTTCTAGGCTTAAAATAAGAGATCACAGACATCGAACCATACCATATCTCCTCTCCTTACCACAGTTCTACAAACAGTACACATACTTCAAACAGTTACAAATATGCACAGCACAAGACTATGCAATCCACAACTTTGCCTGCAACTGGTTTAGGTAATCAATGATTGGTACGCTGATACCACACTCCCTAAACTGAACAGTAGCAGGGTGTTAGCCGAATTCTTCTGCCAGAATCCATGATGTTGTTAGAGTTATTAGATCTCTCCTTCCTTGCAAATATGATTAGGACTTGGTGGAAGTCCATGTGAGACCTTTGGCACACTACCCAGATAGATGTACAAAACGTTGCAATTGATCTGCTATGTATATGGTGTGAACAGAGAAGATACTGTCCTCAGTGGTACTGTATCACCTAATATGATGTCAACATTTACAGCAAAATAACTAGACTGAGTAACTGACTTAGTAACTGGTATTTTATGGGGGTCCAGTATGTGTCGGCCTGGGACAATGCTTCTGAAAAAATCCTCATGCTTTAAAACAGTACTACCAGATCGCAATCTTTGACTTCTGGATTGCTATATATACTGCTTTGTGCACGATTTGTCTATACTGTTTATGCAGTAGATATTCCTTATAATTACGATGTTTAACAGCAGACAGTGTTTGTTTGGGCATTGGAACATATATATTACGCTATTCAATATGTGTTTAGTTAGCGACTCTAGATATGGGTCGGTGAAGGTGTCACGATCGTGTTTATTAATAGTTTCAGTGCTTGTATTCACTTTGAAATCAAAAAATTTTTTGCTTTATACTCCGAGCTTTGATCCGAGTTTTGTATAGTTAGCTAAAGGCTTAAGGCGAAAACATTAGCAATTTTTTATTACCAGGCTGATGGTTCTCTATATGTTGTTTATGTTTAGCATTGTTTGTTTAAGGTATCTCTGCCATGCTTTTATATTGTTTTTATGTTGTGTTTAAAATGTTCCTCACTTTTAACACTTTTAATACTGCTCTTAACATTGTCTCTTTAAACAAGCAGTGGTTCACTGTTTGTTAGTAATTATCTAATCAATGCTTAATTGGTTAGTTTGAGCGCCAAAAATTTTTGTATAAAAGGTAGTTGTTATTAATGTCTTATTACACCTGAAGCGTGGTATACCTCATTGAAAGCTTGTTTTTACTCCAAATAAAGAAGCTTCCTGTACTAGTGACTTTTTCCGTGTGGTGACTCTTGTGGATTTTGAGTTTTCCAGTTTTTTTGTTCTTTCCAAGGGTAGTCTTTGTTTTCCTGCCACAGTTCTTGGACTTTTCTTTTCTTTTTTTTTTTTTTTACCAAGAATAGTCTGCACCTCCTCCACCACGTCCTTCCAATACTGACAAAAGCAACTGCTTCATCTAGTCGTAAGCAGAGTCCATCTAGTGGGGATACAAATTCGAACTACATTAAACTAACTCTATTAAATGCCAAGAATATCAACAAAACGATGCCAAAACTTCAGGCCTTACTGCAAATGAGGCATGTGCATACATGTGTCACTACTAACTCAAGGCCAAAATACAGTGGAAGACCTCCTTCGTTGCTGGAGTTCAGCATCTATCATACCTTCAGACAAATGGGAAACTGCTGAAGTGTGTCAGTGTTTGTTAGCAACTCCCACAAATCACTGATCCTCAAGCAAAGTTGGCAGTTCTCTTCTAAATAATACTTCAATAGTCAAGGGCTTCTCAAAAGCAAACTTTATGCAACCGTTTATCAACTTAAATAAACTCAGCTGCAACACTACACAGACCAATCAAAAACCTGGAGCTTCTGCCTTTATAACAGATTTCTATTTTTTACATAGAAACAAGGCAGTCTCCATCTGTACAAAATATTCAGAGGAAAATCAAAAAATAAAATCTTATATTGGAATACTAACAGAAATAAGTTTTGCAACAAAGAATAAAGTTGTAAATGTATATAGAAATGCACAGTCCACTCACCTTAGGAGGACACTCAGAAAAAGTTATCAAAAAAGTTTGGAGGTGAACTCCGAAAAAAGCAAAGCTGAATACGATCCCAAAACAACTACAGACACTAAAACAGATCATAAATCCTTTGTTAACTAGGATGCTAAGGAACAACACCCAATGCTGTTCAGAACTGACACAAAATGGTATCACCCATTTGGAGTTTAAGATAATTGCCTACATGATGGCCAACAGATTTAGTGCCCATTTCACCCTACCCACAGGACTGGCCTTAGGAAAACTTCAGTCTTAAACGATGCACTCGACAGGACCCCCTCCCCATGCCACTAATGCATCTACCCCACTACTCTCATACACTTCCGATTTTTAGAAGGCAGGGTCATTCTTTCCATGAGTCTAAACATTTATATGACTGGAAAAGCTCGTCAATTGGCAAGAGATTATCTTTTGTGTAGAAATGATTTTGTGTAACAAAATGCCACTGTAAGGTGTATCCCTTTTGGACTGGGAAGTGCACCTCCCCAAAGTTTTACTTTCAACTGCTAGCAGCATACCACCCTAAATACAGGGAAACAGGAAGAGTGATTGTCTATTTACTGGCGAATTAGATTATCTCAAATGTGGAATGCCTGAATATCATACTAGGCTATTGGCCCTGACCTGAGGCCCTTATACGCCTTGCTAAGAGTTTAGCCCATGCATACACAAATCAGCACCTGATGCCCCTGTCCAGCAGAGACACGGGTGGAATCCCAGGGATGTATTTTTAGCCTAGCCAAGAGTTTACCCCATGCATAGACAAATCAGCACCTGATGCCCCTGTCCAGCAGGGACATGGGTGGAATCTCAGGGATGTATTTTCTATTTCCCATCCAGTTATCCAGACTGTGCTTAAAAGGGGTAAAGAGGTACTCTGCTTGACATGGAGAGGGAGTCTATTCTATAGATGGGAGTCTCTGGGACACAAATCTGTCCCGCCAGCAAGTCCTATTGATGTCACAGACCAGGTTGAGGCTGCGTGTGCGGGTTGCTCGAGCAGAGCTCGACTTGTGGATATGCAGCAGTCCCATCAAGGAGGGGTCCGAGATTGCCTTGTATGCCAGACAGAGGTCACCTCTGACGAGTCTGTATAAAATAAGAGTAGCAGGATAGGGCTTTTAGCCTATCTGTGTATGGTAGATTTTTTGAGGCCCTGGATTCTCCTGGTGAGGAACCTCTGTGGTCTCTCCAACTGCTGCATGTGCATTGTGAGGTACATGCCCAATGGGGCATTGTACTCAATAATGGGCCATACAAGGGAAGAATACAGGGATGTTATGACCTCCTTGTCCCTGGATGAGATACCCTTACTTATGAGGTGGGCCATGTAGAAAGCTTTCCATACAGTAGAAGCAACATGGTTGTCAAAAGTAAAGCTGCTATCAATCTCGGTGCCCAAATCCCTCATGACTGACTGCATGCTTAGAACATTGTTATTAATGTGATAATTTGTGGGGACATCATTCTCCCCAAAGGGGATGATGACGATGCATTTTTTTTGTATTCGGCTTGAGGCCATGTTTCTGGCACCCGTCATTTGTTTGGGTGAGACCCCTTGGAGGATGCTCACATCACTAGGGGGGGAATTGATGACAGCTGCCAACTTGCAGTCATCTGAAAACTTGGTCAGCCATAGCCCAGTGGTTCTGGCCTGTCCCTCAGAAAAGTATATGTCAAATAACAGAGCCCCAAGACTGAACCCTGGGATACACCACTCAATACGGGTCTACTGCTTGAGGTGGCTTCCCCTATTTTGACTAGGTGGGCTCTATCAGTGAGCCAGTTGGTTACTGATCTGGTAATATATGGATTAATGCTTAGTTGAGAGAGTTTATCTATTATACTCGAGTGGGGAATAGTGTCAAAGGCTTTGGGCCAGGTAACAGTAGATGGTGTGCACTAGTAAAAGCCATCTACATAATTCCACTTCCCCTCATCCATGGCTTTGGTGACTGTCTCGAAAAAGTCGACTAAATTTAACAGACATGACCTCCTCTTGACAAAGCCAAACTTTGTGGGATCGAGTGTTTGGAGGTTGCCAAAGTCCTTCTTATTGAGGTCCAAGATAATCCATTCCATGGCCTTGCAGACCAGGCTAGTTAGGTTGATGGGTTTATAATTTCCTGGATCAGTGGACGCTCCATCTTTGTGACAGTGGCTGTTCTCCACTGAGCTGGGACAAAACCGGTACTCAGGTTTTGGATGAATAGGGTGCCTGATGGTGCTGCAAGTTCCTGCCCGAGTTCATGTAGCATGCAGCCTGTGATGTTATCAGGTCCCATGGAGGCTGTATTTTTTGACTTTGAGAGAACAGTGATGACAGGATCCCTAGATACAAGGGGAAGGGGGCAGGTACTGGGAATGTCCTGATTTACTGATGGGGGAGGGGGGGGCAGAGGAGTGAAATTTTCGCTGAATCTGTCTGCCAGCAAGTTTGCTATATCTATGGCATTTGTATATGTGGTGCCCCTGACCACCAGTTCTAAACAGATCTGGGTGCTACCTTTGAGATTACGGACATATGTGAAGAAGGCCTTATGATAGGCTCTAGTAGATTTGGCCGATTTGGACTCGAAGTTGATTTGGAGTATTTCACTAGTGCTCTTATTTGCTTGTTTAGGCTAAGGAAATATTGCTTCCAATTGGGCACCTGTTCCTTCCTGGTCCTGGACAGCAAATGTTTCTTTTGTTATAGAGTTTATTTATTGCAGATGTCCACCAGACAGGTTTACTCTTCCTTGCAGAGGATGATTTAGTTCTGTCAGGTATTCCCGATTCCATGCATCTATATAATTGTTTGCATAGTAATTTGGTATAGTTTTGGATACTGGTGCCAGTTCCTAGAGAGGGGGTGGAGGCTGTGAAGCTGTTTATACCATTCCTCAGCAGGCTGTAATCAGCTTTGGAGAAGTTTTTTGATTGACCCTAGCTAGAGGGGGGTCAGTGGAGATGGTATTATCAAACGTGACCCCTTTATGGTCAGATCTTACAAGGAAGGATGATACTGCAGGGATGCTGCAGTGGTTACTCATGTTGGTTAATATCAAGTCCAAGATATTATCACCTCTTGTGGGGGTATAGACTAGCTGTTCCAAAGCATTTGCATTGACAAAAATCGAGGAATCTCTGGGTATTTGTGTTCTGGCAAGAGTAGTTCTTCCAGTCTATGTTTGGGTAGTTAAAGTCACCCAGATCAGGGTAAAGGGTTGAATCTTGATAGATTCAAAGATGTCTTGATAGGCAGTTTGGGCATCTTGGGTCATATGTAGGGGCCAGTAGCTAGCTATGATTTGTAAAGGGGTCTTATCAATAGTTAACTGCACCTGGAGTATCTCCTGTGCGTCATACTGTTTGACCAGCCTGGAGGTGTGTATGTCTTTAATATATATTGAAACTCCACCTCCTTTGACTTTACTACCCACAGTCTGGGGTCTGAATGCATGATAGGAGGAGTAACAAGGCAAGGCTGGGTGTTCTCTGCAGCTTTGAACCAGGATTCTGTGACTGCACTGATGTCAGCATTTTCCAGGGTTACGAATGCTTGTAATGAGTGCAGTTTCATGTTTAGACTGCTAATGTTTAGCAGCATGACCTTCAATTTGTGTTTTGTTTAATTTTTTATGTTGGTAGTTTTAACCTCGTCACTTTTCCTAAAAAAGGCACTATAGGGGAGGCAAGAGCCTTTGACAGAATCCTGAAGCTCAGGTGGGACAGATGCAGGTCAGGTACTGGATCCCCCTGGAATGACACCAGAAACTAAGCCAATTGTTAAAGTCAATCATTTTCTGTTTGTATTCAGGCATCATTCTGGGTGACGGTAGAATGCTACTTAAGGCTAGGGACATACCTGCCTGAGACACATATTCAGTGAGTCCAATCATGTCTCTCTTCATATAGTCCAGGAAGGTACGCATCAAGTCATTCACACCAACATGGACTATGACAGAGTCTTAACAGTACCTGTTGTTGAGACTTGAGTGCGTGTGTGATATGGCGGATTCTGGCCCCTGACAGACAACTAACCGTAATTTTATCCTTATCCAGCCTGTTAAGAGGCACATCTGTATGCCTCACAATGGAGTCAGCTATGATTAATGTGTTGGGTTTATGGTTAAGCCTTAGTGGTTGTGAGACAGGTGTGTGAACTATGAGTGGTATGTGGTGTGGAGGACTGTGAAGATCGCATGCGTTTTTGCCTCGGAGGTCTCTTTCATTTGTATATGCTTTTGTTGAGGACCTCCACATATGTGGGTGTGTGTTGTGTAGGTGTGGGTGGTGTTTGAGATGTAGTGATTGTGTTGACAGCCTTCACAGTGTCAGATATACTGGCTTGTGAGGGAGAGAGCTTGGACTCTAGGTTCCAAATGTAATTGCATCTCTTGCAAATTGTGTTCCTAGGTGGTAGCAGTAGGTGGTTGTCGGTGTACATAAGGCAGTTGCTATACTGTCTCAGGATGCCCGTATCAACCAGACTGGCAGGAGAAACTGTAAGAAATTGTCCATCCATTTTTTTCAGAATCTGAGAGAGAAGGCCAGGGAGAGCTAAGGGGTTATCAAAAAGCAACGAAGAAAGCAACCAGTAACAAAACAACGAACACAGTATCCAGCAAATCTTTTAATAAAATCTCTGACGTCTCGGCCAAAGCCTTCAAGGAGAATAAAAATGTGTACAAGCACCCATTCTTTTATAACAAAACAATTAACCAATCAAACAATTAAATAATTAATTAAGCAATGCTCTCCAATTGAACTCTTCATTGAGCCCATAAGGAGACATAGTTTTATACTTTAAAATGAATAAAGCTTCTTTTTGTAATAAAACAGTTTTAACATCCTGATGACAATACAATGATAGCTTAACTTGTTCTAAAATAGTAGCTTTTAAACCTACACTACTTTTATTATGAAATTCTAAAAAATGCAGAGCCACAGGGCTTTCTATATTGCCATTATTAATGTCCCTTATGTGCTCTAACAGTCTCAGTTTAAAAGCTCTTTTTGTTTCTCCTATGTAATAAATATTACATGGACAGCAGAGAGCATAAATAACCCCTACTGAGTTACAACAAAACTGCTTAACAGAAATAAACAACATCATTAATAAAAGGAAAACAAGATACAATATATTTACAGGCTTTACACCTTCCACAAGGAAAGGTGCCAGTTTTACATGGTTCTTTGTAAAATGAAGACGGAGGTATACTGAATTTACTTCTAACTAGAAAGTTTTTAATATTTCTACCTCTCCGAAAAGAGAATTTTAGATTAACATTCAGCCATTGTTGAACATTTTTCCAAGAATGTAAATAAGACCAAAATTGTTTAACTATATCAAGAAATTGGGAAGTAAAACATCCATAGGTGGTCACAAAATACATATTTTCCTTATACTCCCTATCATTATTATATTTAACCACATTATTATAAAAATAATGACTATTTTCACCATTAGAAGGCTTAACCCTTTTAACCAACTTGTCAAAACATCTATTTAAAGTATCTTTATTGTACCCTCTATTCATAAAAGATTCCACCAGACAATTCATTTCTTGCTGAAAAATATCAGGTCTCCCACATAATCTATAAGTACGTAACATTTCACCATATGGTAGTGCATCCAGAGTATGAGGGGGATGGCCACTAGTACCATGTAAATAAAAATTAGTACCTTCAAATTTTCTATTAATCGAAGTAATAATCTTCATACCATCAGAAATATCTAAAACTACATCCAAAAATGGAACATGTCCCATTACCAAACCATCAAAACTCATCGAAAATCTATTATTGTTGATATCATTTACAAATTCCTTAATATCACTCTCATCAGCATCCACCAAAAATATTAAATCATCCACAAACCTGTAATAAGCAATTACATGAGACAGAAAAAACCTATGTTTATAAATTATTTCTAGTTCAAATAAACCCATAAATAAATTAGCATACATGGGGGCAAAAGAAGCCCCCATGGATGTGCCTTGTAACTGATGATATAGAACCTCATTAAATTCAAAAAAGTTATGAGTCAAACAAAAATGAAGCAACTCCACAATAAATTCTGTGACCGGAGTATCACCTAAAAAATATCTAACAGCCTCTATACCAAAATGGTGTTTAATATTTGTATAAAGGCTCTTGACATCAATGGTAAACCAAGTCATTCTCCTGTTTATTTTTGTCCCTTTCATCTTGTTTAAAAAATCAAAAACATCACAAATATAAGATGGCAACTTATAAACAAAAGGAGCCAAAAATTGATGTAAAAAAATACCCAAATTATGTAAAAAATAAAAAGAACCAGATACTATAGGCCTCCCAGGAGGCCTAGACAAGTTTTTATGTATCTTGGGTAGGCAGTAAAAAAGGGCCATTCTTGAACCTTCTACCTGAAATTTCTTTTTGACATCAGTGGGGCAAAAATAACCTAACCTAACCCCTTTGTTCAACAAATCTAAATATTCCTGAATGGATTTTAAGTATACATCTACAGATACCACTTTATAGGTTTTACTATCCTTTAAATGTTCCATACACATAGAAAAATAGTCAGCAAAATGCATCACAACTAACTTATTGCCTTTATCAGATGGTTTGAAAATAATGTCACTTTTTCTACCAAGATTCACTAAAGCTTGCCACTCATTCCGTTGCAAATTATATTTAACATTAGTTTTCTCACTCATATATTTTTTATAATTTAGTTCAGTGAAAAAGTTAACTAAACTCACAAACTGACATATATCATTATTCAGATTACCAGGAGTAAAGTTACTAACAGTAGGTACCTTAGTGGTATCTAATTTACAATATGCATTAGCAGCTTCATCTGAAAAACAAGAAAAAAAGCTATCACAAGAACTACTGTTATTTAACTCATCAATTGAACTGGAAGTAGTCGAGAAATTACCAAAAAAATATTTTAGCTGCAGCTTCCTACCAAAGACATACATATCTTTCTTTAATTCATGAAGACGAGTAACAACTGTGGGGATAAATTTCAAACCCCTGTTGAGTACAGACATCTCAACACAGTTGAACTCGTAGCCAGACAAATTAATAACATATTCCGAAGCATTACAGTACCTTAAATCATTTGAGTTACACTCATCTTCTGCCCCTTTTAAATCCC
This sequence comes from Protopterus annectens, assembly GCF_019279795.1. Classification (NCBI taxonomy): domain Eukaryota; kingdom Metazoa; phylum Chordata; order Ceratodontiformes; family Protopteridae; genus Protopterus; species Protopterus annectens. The sequence goes on from NC_056748.1 coordinate 11,402,507, forward strand.
CCATGTCCATAACGTTGCCCACCTGGAAAGGAGGACTGGTCCCATGTCCGTTTTTGTTCATGTTGATTCTGAAAGGAGGTCGTGGCCTCTCCCGAAATGTAGAGCGAAAGTTCTCCCTTTGTTGGGCCACCGGCAAAACTGGAAACTCAGATTCATACTCCTCGTCTTCATAAGACGTGTATCCCCCTTCCGACGCTGAAGACAAGTGGGAATTGTTCATCTGTTTGCCGGACTGAAACCTAACTTGTTTACGCACTTTCGTGCGTTGTGCTTTAGACAGAAAAGCCCGATTGGCTTCATAGTCACGCACATCACGGAGAAGCTTGCCTTTTTTACGATCAATTAAAGTAACTTCATAATCTTTGAGTTTCTTGTTAGTTTGTTGTAGAAACTCATCAAAAATTGCTACGGAAACAGTATTAGATAAATCTGTATACATTTTTTTAATGTTATTGCACAGTTCCTTCTGTTTAAGTAAATCACGTTCTATAAGGATATGTAGCCATTCAGTAACACAAACATGTGCAGCATTGACCCACCTCTTGTGAAAACCACAATCAGAGTCCAAAGAAAGGTCAAACGGAGTAGAGGGGTCTTTAAACACTCTAAGACCCCTTGGAGTTGTATCTGTCTCTACATACTTTTGTAGACCACATATGTTGTAATGTACAGCGGTCTCTTTCCACATCAATTTCTCCAATTCCTCAAACAGTAACTTATTTTCTGCATTAACAGACAGGGGAACCTTCCTTCCAACACAAGAAAAGGGGTTGGAAGACCGCATTCTTCTTTCTTCCTCCCACTTCTCCCAAATAACATTATTCTCAGTTGGCAATCTCTGCGAAGTGGAACGCTCACCTCTTTCACCTCTCTCAGATGAATTGGCTGAATTGATAAGGAAATTATCAAGAGACATTTGATTCCCTTCTCTAGTCTCTCTAAATATCCTTGGAAGATGGTACTGTGGATCAGAAGACATCAAAAAGCAACGAAGAAAGCAACCAGTAGCAAAACAACGAACACAATATCCAGCAAATCTTTTAATAAAATCTCTGACGTCTCGGCCAAAGCCTTCAAGGAGAATAAAAATGTGTACAAGCACCCATTCTTTTATAACAAAACAATTAACCAATCAAACAATTAAATAATTAATTAAGCAATGCTCTCCAATCTGTATGCCTCACAATGGAGTCAGCTATGATTAATGTGTTGGGTTTATGGTTAAGCCTTAGTGGTTGTGAGACAGGTGTGTGAACTATGAGTGGTATGTGAACTATGAGTGGTATGTGGTGTGGAGGACTGTGAAGATTGCATGCGTTTTTGCCTCGGAGGTCTCTTTCATTTGTATATGCTTTTGTTGAGGACCTCCACATATGTGGGTGCGTGTTGTGTAGGTGTGGGTGGTGTTTGAGATGTAGTGATTGTGTTGACAGCCTTCACAGTGTCAGATATACTGGCTTGTGAGGGAGAGAGCTTGGACTCTAGGTTCCAAATGTAATTGCATCTCTCGCAAATTGTGTTCCTAGGTGGTAGCAGTAGGTGGTTGTTGGTGTACATAAGGCAGTTGCTATACTGTCTCAGGATGCCCGTATCAACCAGACTGGCAGGAGAAACTGTAAGAAATTGCCCATCCATTTTTTTTTCAGAATCTGAGAGAGAAGGCCAGGGAGAGCTAAGGGGTTAGCCTAAATAAAGCCCAAGTGCTTAAACCAAAACTAAGAGGCTTAGAATAACACTTACAATTTAAACAGGCTATAAACAAGCAGTAACAAATACAACAGAAAAGATGCAATTGAACACTTTAGAGAACAAGCCGCAGCAAGTAGCAGAAAAAGCAAGATGAAGTAATGGAGCAGGAGGAGGAAACATAAATTCAGTAAAAGAAAGTAAATAAAGTGTTGTTTTTTGTTAGTAAAGTGGAAGGGGAGAGAGGAGGAACAGAAGAAAATTCAAGGTTAAGGAACTAAGGGGTTTGACCTCCCCAAATGATCTCTGTATTAGGTAGAATGAGCTAATGAAATTTACAGTAGGGGCGGGCAACAGGAAAAGCCAAAAACTATACAAAAATTCAACCACAGATCAGCAATTATATAAATGGAGACACAGAAAAGTAAATAATTCAGTCAAACAAATAAATAAAAGCAGTGCAGTAAACTAGTGCAGAACTGTTACACAAATAAATAAAAAACAATGCAGTACTGATAAGCAAATAAATACAACCAGTGCAGTGCTGATAAGAAACACTGAACAATTAGATAAAGTGCGAAAAACATACTTATGTAGCTGTGTAATTCACATTGTTTAAGAAGTACTCTCCGTCGGCACAAATGAAGCTCAGCAAGATTTAAAAAAAAAAAAATCACTGTATTTTTGGACAAATTTAGCATTTTAAGCCAGATTTCCCATTCATCATAGCCTGTGTTTCTACCCATATTTACTACATATAATACTATTAGTGTGTTTTATGGTTTAGAATATGTTGGCATGACAATATTAGTAACAAACCCTCTATGTGATTTGGTCTTGTAAGACCATTTATGACTGTGACATACATGAGCTGTACTTCAGAAAATACTACTGATATTCAAGAGACTGAAAGTTTCAGTCACAGCCCCTCTTACAACATTACAATTCAGTGCAGCACTTCCTCTCTTTTATAAAAGAGAGGAAGTATAATAATTATATTCTTTTATCGAGTTACTGGAGAGAGAAATTGATATTCCCAGACGACAATAAGATATTGGAGGCATTTAAATTAACATTAAAGTCCGTATCCCTTCAGAAATTGGTATTTACGCAGCTGATGATATTTAACAATGCATACTATACTCGTCTCACTTTGCACAAATTTGATGCGAAGAATTCACCCATATGCCCACATTGCTTTGATCAGACAGCAGATTTGCTTCACATGTAATAGAGTTGTAAGTGCATTTATAAATTGTGGAATTCATTAAAATTGCAGTTACAAAAAATGGGTTACCAAAATTCAACACTCTCTTGGGAGTTTATGATTCTTCATATTCCCCCGGAGAATCTAAATAAATCGAAAACGATTGTAATTATGAATATTTGCCTATTAATGAAATTATATATAGCCACAAATTGGTTGAACCCAGCCCAGACATCATGGGGAAATTTCAGATTGTTGGCAATAAAACACATCTTAGCGCATAAACTGTTAATTAGTGATCACAAGAAAAATATCAACAACATAAAAATCTGGGAGCAAATTTTTAATATTATTTTGGCTTAAGAGGTTACTATCCACTTTTTCTCGGGAACCAGAATATAGTCTAAATCAACCTTAGATTAGATAGAAAATGTACAGAAAAGACAGATTGTTGGCTTGGATTTGTTAATGTTGGATTTTTTTTTTAAATTATTATTTTCCTTTTGATTGTGAGTGCTGTACCTTTGATCAATACATGAGGTTGATATATATGTGAAATTAACCAATGGAAGCATTTTGTATATATTGTATATAATGTGTGAATTTGTAATATGGTTGTGAAAAATAATAAAAAATGATTATTGAAAAAAAAAAAAAAACAATTCAGTGCAGCACTGCCTGCAAGCATATCATTCTATTCAAAAAACACATGGCTAGGTTTGCCTTCCAAGACTCTAAACACTGCAAGAGATGATTTCAATTTAATTGCAGATCTGATCAATTACAGTTCAGTTACCCAGTCTAAATGTTAGCCATATTAAAAGTTACTGAAATAATAGACAGGATGTTGCTTGCCCAGCATTAACAGTGACAACAAAAATACAAACATGAACCTCGTATAAATTAAGCAAGATGAAAACTGAAGATTCATGCAAAGAATGTTACAGCCTCTTACTTTTTACAAGATTCACATCTACACATGTATACATGTGTTATTTTATTTAAATTTGCTAACCTGATCCCAAATGGGCCATTTCTCAAACCATCCTGGCAGTTACAAAAAAAGCAAAAATGAATAAAATAAAAACAAAAGGGAAAGAAAATGTATTTGTAATTCATGGTTTTGTGTCGATATTGTGCTGATGTTGCTATTTTTTTTTTATCTGTCACCCTCAAATGAAACTGCAACATGGAAAGCTTAAAATATGAACGCAATTCCATAAAAATACAATAACTGTTTAGAATCTGAAATAAGCACACAACAATTTAAAAAACTGTAAGCAAAAAAGAAAACTCTTGTGGTGCAATTCAGTTAAAATACAAAGGTGGTTCACGCTGACAAATGCATGGCTATTACATACATGCTACACAAATGCAAATTGTGATAATGTTTCTTCAATACTACATGTATTGTACAATGGACTGAGGGTACAGCAGTCCAGCTGTATTGACCGACTAAAATAGAAACTTTGCAAATGCAGGTGTTTGCAGGCACTGGCTTTCAGACTTGCAGAGCTAGCATTAAATTGTATACCTTCAGCCCTACCACTAATGGAGACAGTCTCACAGAATCCTCTAACAGCTATCTAAAGCTACCTTCTTAATACATAAGCAATGTTATACATCGAGAATTCTAACCTAAAATAAGTGCAAGTGGAAAAGCATACACTGCAGTGATTACCACTACCAAATTATGAATTACTGGAACCTCTGCTGTACCTACTTAATAAAAATCATGCCACAGTCTGTCTTGGAAGACTAAAGACCAGCAACTGTCATGTCCCTACACAAGGGGAACCAGCCACAAGCCCAACAGCCTAACTAGCCTTATTTTACAGCTACTGAATGCATAACCTCTGACTTCATTAATTTTGACACTGGTAACATCATAGTCTTAGATCCACATCAGCTTGGCTACTTCAAGTGTAGGTCATGCCTAATTAATAAACCTTGTAAACCTGTATGTTAAGGTAACCAAAGCAGTGGGTAATGGTTATGAAATGCATTACAGGATATCTGGACCTGGCTAAGGCATTTCATACTATTCCCCATGCAAGTATCATTAACAAACTTGTATAACTGAATGTAAACCTAGCTGTAGCTAGATGGATGGCAAACTGGTTAACAGAAAGAAGCAATCTATTATATTCGTAGATAACACCTCTGGAAGGAAAAAAGTTCCCAGTGCCACAGTTCTGCATATCTCGACTGTCTGGCGTCTATTTCTCAGATCTACAAGCCAAAATCCTAGGTCTCTGGTTAACAAAATTTCCAGACAATCGTAAACTAGGGATTGTTATTAGTAATCGCACTGACTTGCCAATACTCCATGCAAAGCTGGACTATAGAAACAGGTAGAAATACAATAACCTCAAACTAAACGCAAAGAAAAGTGTAGTGAGGTCTGCTTTGCTAAAACAAGCAAGTCCTCCATCATATGACACAGATGGCACAAACCTAAAACAGCTATCATAATCATAGGTCTAGATATCCTTGTGAAGACTATCTTCTAGCAATCATGTCTCCACTATTGTTAGGAAATCCTTCTTACATTGTCCAGTTAAGAAAAAAAGCATTTCTTCCAAATCTAAAAAGGTCCTACTTTCACTTCATTCATCTGTCCTATGCCCTGTCACTGAATACAAGGAACCCTTGGTACAGTTTCGTAGGTTTACTTGGCATACAGTCCAGGAGACTGTTAAGCAGTCTAGCCAAATTTCAAATTGCCCCAAAGCAATGGCTAAATAATGGCTAAGTGACTCGTATCAATGCAACAGCACAATGTTAAAAATATACACCTGAGCAAGGGGTGGGGGATGCTGGGGTTCTTGCCCCCTGCAAAAAAAATAAAATAATGGGTTTTTCATTGTTCTGACTTTTGATTTGATCTTCCCGATTCATCTTTTGTGACTCAAACAGATGATTTATGATTATTTTAACATTCTATTGTAAGTGTCTTGCCTTCATGCAACTACATTATGATAAAACTGGATTTCTGTAACCACTTCCCCCAAAAACTATATTCATCTTAATGACAAATTTCTTTTTATACATCTTGAAATAGTTTTGCTATACTCCTGATTATTGACACTGTATAACATTGTATTGCTACTTAATGTCTTGTAATAATCCTGTAACATTGCTGTTTAATGCTAATTTATAATGAAAATTGTTTAATATGTTGGAGCTTTTCTCCCCTGGCCTCTGCTGAAAAAGGGCTCTTCAGCTCAGTCGGACAATCCCGGTCAACAAATGTAAAACGTGTACTACTACGTCTTTTCCCGGTTAGGGGTTGCCACAGTGGAACTTCCGTCCGCTAATGATTGGCAGTGGATTTTTACGGTGCCGAGTTGCCAGCCCAACACCCAACCTTCAAAGAAGGCACGCCCATTCACGCACACACCTATCTGCATGTCTTTAACGTCACTCGACCACGGGGAGGACATGCAGACTCCACATAGAAGGCGCTCCAGCCAAGAATCGAACGGGAGAACCTATTGCTGTGAGGTGACAACGCTAACCGCTGCACCACCACGGTCTATATAAATAAATTGTGTGTACAACAGTCGCATATAGTGCCAGTAAATTTAATTCAGTCTGAAGAACATTGCCTTAATGCAGCAAAAATAGCTTAGATATTTTTTACTTTTCACTAACAGAGGTCCTAACAGTATAATTTTTTTTATGGATTTTACTGAGAATGCAGATGATGTTCGTTTGCTTCTAAGTAAATCAAAACGCATCTATCACGTTATCGAAATTCACTAAAGGTCGAACTTTATTAATCGAAGTAGTAAAATATCAAATAACTTAAAAAAAATAAATAAATCAATAAAAAAAAATAACTAGAGTAGGCAGGGGGGCAAGCCCCCCTGCACCCTCACACCCCCTACTTAAATACACCAACTCCGAGACCGCACTACATTGAGATAAATAGAAATTTCCCCCTTACGGAGTTTTTCGTTTACTTGCGAGATGTTCTGAACTTTCGACATTGTCATGCCGACAATATTGTATTCGATATTGTCAGCTTACGACAACGTGAACTAGACACATCAAAACATGTGCTTTTACTAATTGTAAACACTAGTTCAGATACTGCAGTCAATCACAGCTGTAGTTAGAGATTCTCCTACCCCACCATGTGCTGTTCCCAGTCTGGCATGTTCCACAACTTTAAGATGAGGAGAAAGAGAAAGTAAAAAGCTGTTTACCTTGAATGTCAGAATGCTAGTATTGCAGTACTGATCAATCAACATCTGCCAATCAGTTCAATGCCTGTTTGCCCATCTTAGAAGCTTTCACATTCACTGTATTTGACAATTGCAGTTTATTTTTTCAAAGTTGCAGGATTTGTAGTTATTGATTGTACATATATAATAGGCAGCCAATGCAGACTTATGGTGAAAGACTGGATATATTTTTTCTTAGCAAAAAGTATTTACTAGGTACAAAATACTCTGCTCAACAAGTGTTATACTTTTTCTTCTTCTATATGCTCAGTCAGAGATTTCACAAGCAGTCTTATTTTTAGCAGATTATGGAAAGCTTGAATAAATCATATTTAATGCAATATGCTTCAAATTCAAGTTTCTGAAGGGGTAGATACATTAAAATTTTTAAGTTTACAGTGCCTTTTCTCACACCAACACTTTATTAATGTAATCCAACAATTGGAACATCCACAGAGGTTCCTCACTAAAAGAATACAGAGAATAAGTAAAATGTCCTGCGCAGTCTGCCTCAAGAAATTATCCCCGTATTCTGTTTCCTACAGGCCTGGGGGAGGGGGGGCTACACCTGGCATACAGGACATTTTCAGACCCCACTCTGATGGACCTGTGGCATATCCACAAAACAAACAGCACCACAATTACTTGTTCTAAAGACTTAAACCTTGCCTGATATATAAATAGGACCTACAGGAGAAACAGGTATGTATCCCAGAGAATACCCCATTTCTGCAACAGGCTCTCCAGCCATGTTAAGCAGAGTTCCTCCCTAACCCAGTTCAAGTGCAACTAGGACAACTGGATGGGGAAGAGAAAATTCATACCTGGTTTGGCACCTATGTCTTTAATGGACACAGGCAATGTGTAAATAGTTAATCTGTCAGGCCACTGCTTGTAAATTCATCTCCCAAGTCCCCAAGCCCCTCTTACACTTATCAAGGGTACCAGAACTTGTCAGAGATTTGGGATGCATGATAAGGCTTAAAAAGGCCCTTGTGGTTGTTAGCCTAGTAAACACCTACGAACCTAGAGAAGACAGTTACCATTAATTATTCTGCACTCCTCCCAGTCCCATCACATCAGTTCATTCTATTGTGTACAGGGAGATCATCTGGGGAAGGCCCACCCCCTTATTTTCTTAAACTTGAATTATTTTCTATTTCCTCCCTTCCTACTTAACAAAAAAAAAAACTTTATTCAGTTGCTTTTACTGTTTTTGTGTCCCTTCCTACTTTATTACTTTTTCTTGCATTTAGTGCTTGTTCTTAAAGTGTTCAACTGCATTTATTACTGCTTGTTACAGTAACAATTATAATTTATAATTTATAATTTAATCAGGCTACTGAGTGTCTTATTATTGGTTAAAGGACTTGGGCATCAGGGCAGTTATTTTATATTAAGAAGGTCTGTGGTCTGCACTCTTGTGACAGGAGAGGGTAGCCTCTGCCCTTTTGAGCTCGAAATTACTGGGTGATGGCCTATTGTGCCTGCTGCTCTAAGTGTCTTTGTTCTGGTTTAAGTACTTGGGTTCCAAACCAGTTATATTACATTAGGAAGATTTGTGGTCTAGACTCTTGAGGCAGGAGATTATAGCCTTCTAAGCTGGGAATTGCTGGTTGAATGCTCATTGTGTCTGTTATTCTGAAAGCATCATAGTTCTAGTTTAAACACTTGGGCTCCAAACCAATTACTTTATATTGGGAAGGTTGTGGTCTGGACTCTTCTAGCAGAAGAGTGTGGCCTACGCCCTTCTAAGCTAGCAGTTGCTGGTGAAGGCTTAATGTGCCCATTATTCTAAGCGTCTTTATTTTGGTGTAAGCAACTGGGTTCCAAACCAGTTACTTTGCATCAGGAGTATTTGTAGTCTAAACTCTTGTGGTAGGAGAGGATAGCCTACACCCTTCTGCTGCTGTAAATTGCTAGTTGAAGGCCTATTGTGTCAGTTACTCTGAAGTGCCTTAGTTCTGGCTTAAGCACCTGTGTATCAAAACCAGTTGTTTGACATTAGGAGGGTTTGTGGTCTAGACTCTTGTGGCAGGAGAGTGTGGCCTATACCCTTCTAAGCTGGGAATTGCTGGTGAAGTGCTGCCTTTTTTTAAACTGTTCTCTGCTGTTGTGATTGTGGTTTTATGTACTTTGAATTTCTAGTACTTCTGCATTTTATAGCATAGGTTATACCCAACAGTCTAGATTCATTGAGTCTGAGTATCACCTGAACAATAAAACCAGATCTTCACTGAGATAATGAAATATCTGAGGAATCCATTGCATCCAACTAACTATATAGGCCTGTTTTTACTCTAATATTGCACTTTTTTGCATAACATTGTCTGTTTGAATTGTCAACTATTTTTGTCACATTTTGCTGTACACTGTACTAATTCAGTTGCAGCACTGTCCAGTTCCAAATTTGCTACTTCTGTGTCTGTGTTGAAGCATCAACTTCAAGCCAGCTTTGTTGGTGAAGGCCCCTCTGCACCAGTGTGCTAGGAGAGTGATGTCTGGGTCACATCTAACCAAGAGTAATTAGAGTAGAGCTCAGAGAGCATTCTTATTGGCTAGTTTGAGCTAAAAATGGGTATTTTTCATTTTATTTAAGCCCCGCGTTTGCACTCGTTTGCATGTAGCGCTCCATCGTGTACTATCATATAGTAGTGGTTACCATTGGTGGTTATACACGCAAACTTTTTTTTGTAAAATTTTTCCTTTGCAATTTGTTTGTGGCCCTCCAGAGGTTTCTTGAGGCCCTGCTCTACTGTCAGGTGGAACACTAAGCCTAGCCTCAGAAATACCAACACACCTCTCACCCACTAGCCACTCCCAAGCGTGATCTCTTTTCCTGATCATATAAATTTACCTATCACTATGGACAGATGATGTCCCACAGTTTCTCCAGCCAGCATGGTTGACATGGGCATCCTGAGGACAGTGTAACAACTGCTTCATGTTCACCAACGACCCTTTACTGCTAGTAAACACAAACACAAACTGAGAGATGTAACTATATTAAGAACCTTGAATCCATGATCTCTCACACACCAGTCTGTACATATGACAATGAGCAGGTTGCCAGCATGCACACCTCACCTCCTACTCCACCACAAACCCACATGTGGAGGTGCTCATCATAAATATACCTAAACACCAGAGACCTCTCAAACACAAACACAAGCATACTACACATAATCCTTCCTCTGCAGAACACAATACACATAACAGCTCATACACCAGTGTCTCAACAGTTAAACCTTTAAGGCAAAGCACAAAATCAGCAATAACAGTCATAGGTGATTCCATCGTGAGACACACTGATGTCCCTCTCACCAGGCTGGATAAGGAAAAGGTCATGCCCAGCTGTCTGTCAGGTTCCAGGATGTCACACATGCACTCAAGTCCCTCAACAACAGGTATTGTTATGATTCCCTCATAGTTCATGTTGGTGTGAACAATTTGAGATGTACCTCTCCGGACTATATAAAGACAGACATGACTGAGCTCTCAGACTATGCGTCTCAGGCAGGTATGTCCCTAGCCTTAAGCAGCATTTTACCTTCACCTAGGATGATGCCTCAATAAAAACAGAAAATGATTGATTTCTATAGTTGGCTTAACTTTTGGTGTCATTCCAAGGGGATTCACTATCTGTTAGCCTGGGATGACATGATCGACAGACCTCGATCGTTTGCCAGAGGTGGTCTTCCTCTGTCACCACTGTGATTTCAGCTACTGACCAAGGCTCTTGCCACTTTCATAGTGCCTTTTTAAGCAGCGTCTCAAGGACAAAATTCCCAATGTAAAAACTCCATCTCACAACAACCTCAAGGTTAAGGTGCTAAACGCTAGGAGTCTAAACATGAAACTCCACTCAATGGAAGCTGTCCTCACCTTGGAACACGCAGATATTTGTGCAGTCACAGAGACCTGGTTCAAGGTTGTGGGGAGCATCCCAGCCATACCGGGTTACATCTCCTTCCACACCTTCAGACCTCAAACTACACGCGTAAAAACTAAAGGAGGCAGTATATCAAATTTCATTAAAGATAAATAAACCTCCAGATTGGTTAAACAATGTGATTCCCTTCAGACACTTCAGGTGCAATTAACTGTTGATAGGACACTTATTGAAGTCACTGCCAGCTATAGGACCCCTCCATGAATCAGGACACCCACTCTGCCTATTTGGATCTACTTGAGTCTCTTGAGATACATCCAAACACCATGGTTTTGGGCAATTTTAACTACCCATCCATTGACTAGGTAAACTACTTGTGCTCAAACTCACTTGCCCAAAGGTTCCTCGACTTTAACTCCAATGCCTTGAACCAGCTGGCTGACATCCCCACAAAGGGTGTCAACGTCCTGAATCAGGCACTTACCAATATGGAGGACCACTATCGCACACCCAGTGTGAGGGCCTCTCTGGTGAGATCTGACCACAAATCAGTCTCATTCGAAGTAACTATCACACCTGAACTCCCCAAGCAGAAACTAAACTAAAAAACTACTCCAAAGTGGATTATAAACTTTTACAGGATGGTATAAACAGCTTTACTGCACCTTCTCCCTCAGGTGGAACTGGCAACTATGCCGAGCGCTACACCAATGCTTTACACAAAAGTACAGTTTTGTACCTACCATAAATGTAGATGTTCGAAGATCCACATTGCTGCAGTCCTTACACTTGGGTAGTCCGCTGTCCTCGGTCGGCCCGAATATCAAAGTATAAGGCTGACGTCGGTCCAGGCGCATTTGACTGACATCAGGACATCAGGGTACAAATGCGCATGACCGACGTCATATCCTCAGTCTTTTCTTGCCCCAGATGTCAGAAGACCCTAAAAATAAAGGTCAAAACCAAAAGACAGCAAACAAACAACCAAGCACCCTTGCCCTAATTATATGTACAAAATATACACTATATACACAATATGTACAACTCAACCCACACAACCACCTCTAACTACAGAGGGGAAGGAGGAGTAAATTGGACTGCAGCAATGTGGATCTTGAACATCTACATTTATGGTAGGTACAAAACTGTACTATGTTCTTCATCTCACATTGCTGCAGTCCTTACACTTGGGTAGAATCCCAAAGCAGAGGTAAGGGAGGATGGCCAAACTATAAGGAAGAAGGAGCTGCCAAAATGCCCTGCAAAACAGCAGTGGCAAAACCAGCCCTGGATTTAGAGTAAAGTGGTAGGTGATAATGCCTAGAGAAAGTATGCACTGAACTCCAAGTAGCTGCCTCCAAAATATCCTTGGTTGCCACTCCTCAAAAAGCTGTCAGTGGCAGTAGCTCTAGTGGAATGAGGCCTAATCCCAGCTGGAATCTCCTTGCCATGATGGGAATAACAGAAAGCAATGCAAAACCCAATCCACTTAGAAATAGTTTGTTTTGACACAGGCTTGCCCTGAGAACTCAAAGCAAAAGAAACAAATAACTGCTGAGACTGCCTGAACCCTTTAGTTCTGTCCAAATAATATCGCAACTGCCTGTGTACATCTAAAGTGTGCAAAATCTTTTCCCCTTTATTTTGGGGATTTGCATAAAAAGTAGGCAAATGAATAGTTTGGTTTAAAGCCACACTAGAAACCACTTTAGGCATAAAGGAAGGATTAATGCGTAGAAGATACCCTATCCTTATGGAAAATTAAGAAAGGCTCAACCGCCATAAGGGCCTGTAATTCAGAAACCCTTTTTGCAGAGGTAATGGCCAACAAAAAAGCAGTCTTCCATGATAAATATTTCAACTCAGAAGTAGCTGCCGGCTCAAAAGGTTGTAGAGTGAGTTTCTCCAACACAAAATTGAGATCCCAAGCAGGAGTAGGAGCTCTTCGTGGGGGTCTTATATTCTTTGCCCCTCTAAGAAATTGCTTGAACAAAGGATGAGAAAACAATGGTGGGTCACAATCATAGTGAGCCGAAATTGCTGCAGCATGAACCTTAATAGAAGAAAAGGACAAACCTTTGTCCAGTAACTCAGTAAGATATTGAAGAGCCACACTTAAATTAGGCTCAGAAACATCAAAATCTTTTGCTGCACTCCAAAATAAAAATATCTTCCATTTATCTGCGTACACTTTCCTTGTACTAGGCCTTCTAGCTTCCAAAATAACATTCAAAACTTGCTGAGGAAGTGGAGACCCACTATGGTTCAAAACAGAATATGCCAGGCTGTTAGGTGCAGAGAGTGAAGCTTGACATTGAGCAAATGACTGTCCTCCTGAGACAACAGGTGTGGAATCGAAGGCAAGGGCCATGGAGGCTTCCGTACCAGGCTTCTCAGTAATGGGTACCAATGCTGTCGAGGCCAATCTGGAGCTATCAAAATCATCCTTGGCTTGTCTTGTCTGGCCTTTAGTAGTACCTTTGGGAGGAGAGGAAGAGGCGGAAAGGCATACACATGAAGATTGCCCCAATTGAAGGAAAGAGCATCCACTTTCCAAGCTGTGGGATGAAACCTTTTTGTGCAAAACTTTGGCAGCTGGTGGTTTAGTGGAGAAGCGAACAGATCTATGTCTGGAGTTCCCCATGACACTGTCAATTTCTGAAATACATGAGGATCCAATTTCCACTCGTGGGGATCCATAATTCGTCTGCTCAACACATCTGCTAAGGAGTTCTGTGCACCTCGCACAAACGTTGCCTGAAGATTGAGCTCTTAACTGAGACCAGTCTCCCACAAAATCATTGCTTGCCTGCATAGAGGATAAGAATCGTTCCCCTTGCTTGTTGATGTACCACATGACAGTTGTGTTGTCTGTTAGAATCAACACCTGTCCTGGAAGAAGTAAATCCTTGAAAGCTATTAATGCAAACTGGACTGCTAACATCTCCTTCAAGTTGATATGTAGATGTTGTAGTCTGGCAGGCCACTTGTCTTGTATCCACTTTCCATTTAGATGAGCTCCCCAAGCTTTGTCTGAGGCATCTGTCGTTAAAATCTGACTCTCCTCTGGCGGGTCACAGAGAGTCCCTTGTTTAGGTGACATTCCTGAGCCCACCACAAAAATTCCTTTTGAATGCAAGGTATTATTTGAATGACAGTGTCCAGATCCTGGCAGTGCTGTGTCCATACATTTTTGAGATACCATTGTAGCTTCCTCATATGCAGTTTGGCATTGGGAAGCATCAGAATACAAGATGCCATGAACCCTAAGGCTTGAAGGACTGTCCTTGCAGTCAGCCCGGACTGATGAGATAGTTGATGGAAGTAAAGGGAAAGATTCTTTTGTTTGTCCGGGGTCAAAAAGGCCATCTGGGATGCTGTATTCAGTCTTACACCCAGAAAGCACATGTCCTGAGAGGGTACTAGGCTGGACTTTATTTCGTTCACAGAATACCCCAGGCATCTTAGCACTGCTATCACATATTCCAAATGATGAAGAAGCTCGTCCCTTCCTTGAGCCAAAAGCAGGCAATCGTCCAAATAAGGATAGATCTGTATTCCTTTTAGCCTGAAGAAAGCTATCACTGGAGCCAGAACTTTCGTGAACACTCTGGGCGCAGTAGATAAGCCAAAGGGCAATGCAGAGAACTGATAGTGAGAAGTCCCAGCTCGAAAACGCAGATACTTCCTGCAACTTAGTCTGATAGGAATGTGAAGGTAAGCCTCCTTGAGATCCAAAGTTACCATCCAATGATCTTTGCCCAGCAGAGGTAAAAGCTGCTGTAACGTCAACATTTTGAACTTGGGAATGTCCAGATAAGTGTTGAGGATAGATAAATCCAAAATTGGTCTCCACGTGTTCCCCTTCTTTGGTACTAGGAACAGGCGAGAATAAAATCCTAGGCCCACTTCTGGCATAGGGACCGGCTGAATGGCCCCTATTTGGAGTAACATAGAAATTTGCTTGTGAGCCTCTATTCTTTGTTGAGGAGGAACGTCTGGCATGCCTTTGAAAGGAGGCAAGGTATGGAAATAAAACCTGTAACCGTGGTGTATGATTATCCAATACCCATCTGTCTTGGGTAATTAAACTCCAATTTTCTTTGAATAGTGCCAACCTTCCTCCAAAAGGTGCTGCCAGACGAGAAGGCTCTGGCAGCTGAAAAGGTAGGTCATTGGGTCTGTTCTGAAAGGGACTGACCCCTGCCCTCACCCGAAGACTGTGCAGGAGAACTCCCTGTTCTAGGCCTGAAAGAGCCCTGAGCTCTGCCCCTACCACGTCTAGATCTACCCCTAGACTGGGAATCATAAGAAGGATACGTCCACCCCTTAGTAGGCCAATTTCTACTAAACTTTGGAGGCTGAACCTGCAAAAAATCTTTAACAGTCTGCATAGACTTAGCCTTGTCTTCCATTTTCTTTAAAACTGCCTCAACAGGAGAACCAAACAACACGTCAGATTGTAAAGGAGCATCTAAAATCCTTGTTTTAACATGGTCAGATAAATTTTGATCCCTCAGCCAGGCGTGCCTGCGAAGAACTGACTCAGTGGCAGCCACCCTAGACGAGGCCTGTACAGCACCAAAACCACATTGCAAAGAATGCTTACCCACCTGTTCAGAAACATGTACTAAATCTTGCAACTCTTTACAATCAATACCTTCTGCCAGAGCATCAACCTTAGACTTCAATTGTGAAAGGAGATAGTTTTGGTATTTCAACATGTGAAATTGGCAATTCAAAGCCCTCATAGCTAGAGTGGAAGAAGTATAAACTTTCTTTCCCCATCTATCCAAGGCCCTGGCCTCTTTATCTGCAGGAACCGGATTCTTGACAACCGAAGCCCTAACACCTTTAGGCCCCTGGCTAACAGTTTCTGGGTCTGCCCTAGGACTCTTAAAAAGATACTTATGAGCTTCAGGCACCCTGTAATACCTATCCGGTTTAACAGGAGCAGGAGGCAAAGAATCAGGATTAAGAGAAGCCTCTGTAAAAACATCTTCCACTACATCCAAAACAGGAGGTATAGCCAAAGGCCTATGCTGGGGTAAAAACAAAAATTCCCTAAGCCTTTTCCTGGAATCAGAGAAGTCCTGACCTTCCCACTTAAAATGCTCCTCATGGAATGAAGAGTTTCTGAAAAAGAAAAATCCTCAGGAGGAGAAGCAGAAGGAGTAGAATCATCCACATCAGAATCAGAATAAGGAGAGTATTCCTGCAAGTCTTCAGCCGAAGACTCTGAAACATCCGAAGCCTGCTCAAAACTCCCTAGCTCAGGCTCCACCCTAGGTCTCTTATCAGGAGGGGGCAAAGAACCCCTAATCAAAGTAATCAAATCCTCTGTCATTTTAAGCATATGCTTCTTGGGCACAGATCCTGAAGAACTAGGGGTGACACCAACTGAAGCTAAACCTGGCCTGCCCCTGGGAGAAGCCTTGGAAACAGAAGGAGAGGGCCTAACCACCCTAGGCAGGGAGGGGAGTATAGTAACCTGAGAAGCCCCATCAGCCTGACCTGCCTCCTGAGAGGCCACATCCTGCAATAACAAAGTCTCTCCCTGGGATCCCAAAGAAACCTCTGGTGGAACCACCGGCTCCACCGACACCTCTAAAGAACCGGCGTCCGGTACTGACGGTTCCTCTAGCCTAGGTTTAACTGCTTTGTCCTTGCGCTTCTTGAAGAAGCGGGCGTCGGAGCATCCGGCGGCATTTTATAATTGCACCGCTTCGAAGACTAACCTGGCACAATCTAATCTTCTCTTTATAGTGCTTATTGAATCTAGCACAAGCGACACCCAACAACGTCGTGCTCAGGCCCTAAACAAGGAATACACAAAGTATGATAGTCTCTATGCGGTATCTGTTTCCCACAAGAAATACAATTATTCACTTTTCTGACATCCGGTTAACCACTGAGGCAAGAAAAACTAAAATATTCCCAACGGGTACTTAGCCAACTTTGACTCGGTCTGAAACTCGAAATCGAACAATTTCAGAACGCCAACCGGCACTTGCGCTGCTTCTGCATCGGACCATGCGGCAAAAAAGACTGAGGATATGACGTCGGTCATGCGCATTTGTACCCTGACGTCCTGATGTCAGTCAAATGCGCCTGGACCGACGTCAGCCTTATACTTTGATATTCGGGCCGACCGAGGACAGCGGACTACCCAAGTGTAAGGACTGCAGCAATGTGAGATGAAGAACATCACCTGTATACCTGCACTGACTTAACCGTACCTGACAGGACCAAAACAAGCTCCTCAAGAAGAGCAAACCTGTGTGGTGGACAAGTGCCAATAACAGACTTTACAATAAGAGGAAGAAATTGCTGTCTAACAGTAAGAGGGAGCG
The DNA here is from genome assembly GCF_019279795.1 of Protopterus annectens. NCBI lineage: Eukaryota > Metazoa > Chordata > Ceratodontiformes > Protopteridae > Protopterus > Protopterus annectens. The sequence goes on from NC_056748.1 coordinate 11,419,877, forward strand.
AGCCTTCAAACTGGAAACACTCCCTCTTCAGCTTATACAAGCAAATAAGACTTCTTGTGAAATCCTCCAAAGCAAATTACAAGTCCAAATTATCTTCTTCAACAAAAGACAAATCACAAGGCATTCTATAGTTACATTTTAACCTAAAAGGAAAGGCCCAGATTTGTGCCAAACTGGTAGTTAATGATACGACATATACTGAAGCTTGTGAGAAAACTTCACTCCCCTGTCCCCACCACACACACACACACACACACACACACACACACACACACACACACACACACACACACACAATGACATCACTACCACCTGTCCCCTACCTAGTATCTCTAAAGAGCAGGTCATAAATGCCCTCTCTAAGGCCAAAAACACAGCATCTATGGGATCTGATAACATTCCAGGCTGCATCCTACATGGGCCCCAACATGAATTAGCAACACCAATGGGTACTCTTTTTAATCATAGTCTAAGAACTGTCTTTGTACCAAATGAATGAAAAACAGCCACCGTTATTCCCTTGCACAAAGATGGTGCTTCACTGGCCCAGCAAACTATAGACCTATTAACCTGACTAGCCTTATCTGCAAAGCCATGGAACGAATCATCACAGAACTTTATTCTGTTGCATCCAGACTACTCAGAGGTGATCTCTGCCTTGTATACAAGGCAATTTCTGACCCTGCTTTACTAGAAATGCTGCATATCTGCAATTCAAATGGTACATGGGTTACTCGCTCTAAAGACCTTAGCCTGGTATGTGACATTAACAAAACATGCTGCAGGAACAGATTTGTCTCCCAGAGGTTACCACACCTTTGGAACAGACTCCTACTTCATGTCAGAGTACCTCTTTAGCCCTCTTGAAACACAATCTGGACAGTTGGATGGGTGACTGTAAATTCACCCCGGGGTTCCAACTGTGTCCTTCTTGGACAGGGGCAATATGTGCTGATCGTGGAAACAAGGGTAAGAACTCGACTAGGCTTGTAAGGACCCTACAGCCATTAGCCTAGTAACTTTCTATGATCCTATAATCCTGATGGAGCAGTAGCAGTTCAGAGTACAGAATCAAAGATGACTGAAGGCTAGAATGATTTATTTTCTCCAATGTGAGAAATAATGGAGATAAAATAAAACTACAGGGGTTCTGGTGGTACAGATGACAAAACACTGACTATGGACTACATAAGCCAATCTCAACTAGCAGCATGGGTACCTGATGAAGGAGGCAGGATAGGATGGGTCTGTGAAATTCTACAGTAAAGATTACATGGAATCAACTGCACACTGCCATGATTCCTTAGAAAAAGGTGATTACACACATGCCTGGGGACCTGCAGGCAGCAGGTAGACTCACCAAATCACCTTTTATTGGAAACCTTCAGTGCTGGTATGCAGAAGCTTGCACTCACACAGGGAAGGTATTGTCAGCATCTGCAGTAACAGATCTGGCATATCCCCCTAACACATGGGTAGGGTCAGGATCAATACAAATGCCATGATTGTTGGGATGCCAGTGATTGCACAAAGCACATTCATGGATGCATGAGTGACAGCCCCCGTTGGACACCTTTTCTCAATAATGGGTAAAATTCTCTGTGTTGGAAAGTAATGAAGAGGCCATGTCCAAGTGGGGGAACACTTGATGGTTGGCAGGCACAAGGGCAAAAATCTTGGAGAGAGAGCCTCTCTTTTTATGTGTGTGTGTGTGTGTGTGTGTGTGTGTGTGTGTATATATATATATATATATATATAAAAAGATAACACACACACACACACACACACACACACACACACACACACACACACACACACACACACACAGACAAATGCATGTTTCTGTGGCAGGGCTAGCCACCTGGTGGTGCAAAACCTTGGCTTTAGATGACTGTCACTACTGAAGTGACACCCTGACCCCATATGCATAAAACTGGAAAAAGGGGTTGTTGATAGATGGATGGATATATGTTGCAGTGCTGGTTTTATTTAAGTATTTTCAATTAAAAATTCTCGCTCTACTCCCAAAATGTTGCTAAACTATGGAATAGTGTCCACACACAAATAAAACTTTCCAACAAACTCGATAGTTTTAAATAACTTCTTACTCTAGTGAATGTATCAGCATTTCTAACAAAAATGAGTACTATTAACATAACTGTCTAAATTCCAAAAGCATTGCTGAATGCCTATTTTGAATTACAAAGTGTAAAAAATAAAACATCAGTCTTAATTCAGCTGAAAGCTAGTTATTTATACTCAAGTTTAGATGAAACCCTCCTACTCTGTAAATGATATTCACAGTCCACAATCACAGCATCCCACGCGCATTCCAGCTGAGAAAAGAAATCTCACACACTGCTGGTACGCAGCACCTGCCTCTCTTCACTTGATGCCCTTTGAATTAACCACAATTATAAATCATTAGCCTGTAGACAAAGGATCCCTAAGGCTGTACTTCAAGCACTTCACAGAGTAAATATTACACCAGGGGACGAAAGCTCAAGTCTCTGAAGCTGTGAACGACAATACATTAACATAATTAATCACTACTGAGACAATACTATTACAATAAGCATTAACACTGGCACTGCAGATTCTGGATCCATGCCAATGAATTCAGATGGGGCAATGTTAAAACATTCCATGAGAAGCAAATTCCAGCAAAACAAAACCCTTACTTACCAACAATTTTGTTTATTTATAGAACAAACAGTAACTCTGGTTAAAAAAACAAACATTCACATCAGACTATAGGACCTGCCTATTTTCTGTGGCACTGTTAAAAAACAACAAACTACTGCTTAGCACTTTAAAATATGATGCGTCTCACAACCAGCTACTTTAATCAAAACTGCAGACTGGCCGGCCAGAAACACAACCTGAAGCATGAGTCGAACTAACTGAACTCTGAGTAACGTGACACTTGCACAATCAACTAAACCTTCGGTCACATACAAACAGAAAGCTTCCCAGTCCTGGTGTTACACAGCTTTCATTCTGCAGCAACGGCCTCTATAATTTGTTTTGGAAACACCCAAGTCTGTAATATAACATAATATAATAAAGCATAACATGCAAACAGGAAAACATTTTATCACCGTTACTAGTACACTTTTACAGCACATTCCTTAGGAAATGCAAGTGCTGATTATATTACATTGTTTCTACCAAGTCTACATAGTAAACAAGAAGCTACAATTCATATTGGTGTGTCACTTTCAGAAACTCCACAAACTTTATAACATGCTCCAACACCTCATCAGACCCACTAGTAATAAACAGACTTTCAGTTATAAACTTGTATATTACTTTATTACTTATAACACCTACTCAAAGCATCTAGCATGTACACAGAATAGTGTTGCTATTTTATCTTACATGCATACTTTTCTTCTAATGAAATTTATCATTTCTACAGTGTCAATTCCAACTATTTTTATTTTTTTTTATATTATTCTACCGTTATATACTTTTACACATATTACAATCCTATTATTTGCTGAAGCTGTTCTCCTTAGTACTCACCTGAAACGGGTTCTTACCTGTCAGACTTTGCAGAACGAAAAATGCAAACAAATAAATAAATGCCGAACCTCAGTGAAAAGCAGGTTGCTCTTGCCTCATGAATTACTATTAACTCAATTTATCGCAAATGAAGTTACTTCTAGAAGGCAGCATTTCCAAAGTAAGCAATAATTCTCAAGAGTAAACAGTTCTGACCTTGACAATCTAGGGATATAATGACATCCAAATCCACAGGCAGAAGGCCACACATTTTCTACTGAAACTGATCACATGAGAACAAATGCATTTTGGATTACGTAATAAAGTAAAATGCATCCAACTACAAAAACATGTTATGTGCATAAGGTAGTCTTCCAATACTGAAAATACCAGCGCAGAACACGTATTTTTTTTTACTCTGCATCCTGCAACAATTGCCACTTCCTGTGTTTAGTCATATGCTTGCCTCATCAATTTTACTGCAGTGAGCAATTCACCTTTCTGAATTCCAAGTATCAGGAAAGGTATAGTCGGTTTCATTTTCCCAACCACATTGCTCTGACAGGATAATTTTTTATCTATACCCCCAAATAAGCACTCTTTCTGAAATGGCAAGTTGCAGGCAGTTCAAAAAAGCCACGAGAATGGCCGTGGACTCAAGTAAAGTAGCCACAGCTAAAGATTCTTACTTTTAGTGTTTGTGGTTTGCTGCTTTCAGCAGCAGGGAAATGCAAGGCCACCTAACAAAAAACTTAAAGGGAAACAGCCAGTGAAACAGCACACAAACATTCTAAGAAATGTATATAACATTTTATAAACGACTTTTAAGATCAGTGGGTTCTTATATAACATGGTTAGTACACCAATGATTATGGCAGCTACAAAAAATAAGTCAGCTTTTCCATTCTAAACAACCACACATGCTGCTTTTTAAATCCTCAAATGCTAAAGTTTTGTCCCCCTCAAAATGTACTTTCAAAGCCTGTTTGTAATGACTAAAGGTTAAGGAGTCTCTCACTCATACTTAACCACTGCTACCACCCAACGGACAAAATACATTCTAAAACGTTCTGTTATTCAGTGGAAAAAGAGAAATAGGTAGGAGAACATTTTGTATGACATGCAATAAAGAACAACAGATGAGTATTACTTCATTCTTAATTTTACAGACACTTCAGCAGATCAAAATACTACAACAGATCTACAGGTCTTCTGCAAAAAGGCATTTGAAACCTGGAATCTGTAAGCTGGCCCACAAGCAGAGAGAGAGAAGTTATCCTTCTGTCCTGCTGGCAATCCAGGACTAATCACTGACGTGGAAATGAAAAAGGTTGCCCGGTGAAGTAGGCCTGAGCAACTGCAGCCAGTTAATCTATCTTTGGGGCATGGATGGGGAATGGACTGCTGCTGAATCACATCTAGGAAGACCACAGACTTGTACAGCAGGGGTCAATTCACACTACAAATTACAAGTGGACAATATACTCCTGGCTGGCTACAACCTTCTATTACTGCATGCTGTTGTTTTCTATTTCCCTCCTAAAGAGGGAAGAACGTGTTATTGTCAATGGCTCAACAGGTTGTGTACATGCCTTTTGGTGCTAGAGGATCAGAATGTAATGGGTTCTATTCCCACCCCAGGTGACTGGATTCATTTTTCAATAAGAGACTGCAGTATAGCATGGGGGGTGCTGTACTTCTGAGTGTGCCATAGCTCAGGTTGATGTAAATGATTCCAAGGCACTTATCAAAAAGAATAGGAAAAGTTCCTAGACATGCTGGGCAAATTTCAGGTAGTCAGTATGTAAACAACTTGGATCTCTCTTGAAAAGAGGCTTCTGGCTTAGTGGGATAAACCCATTCAAAACAAAGGGTAAATAAAACAGGTAAAACATGAACCAAGAAGTATTTGATGGGCAGGTAAGATGGCCTTAGGGTCGATGGCAGAGCTGAAGTTAATAAAAGCACCTTATATCTCTCCTGATCTGTACATTAAAGAAATAATACTTAACTAATTACAGGTAATCACTACATAATTTGATTTTTCAAGGCTTTTGAAAACTCTCATTCAAAATCTTCCTCAGGAAGGGCACACCACCTTTGGCAGATGCCAGTGCTTCTTGAGTAGAGCCACAGGCTGTGCATTTCCTAACAGTACTCAGTCCTCCAGCTTCGTCTCCAGCTCCACTTTTTAATCCAGGTAACACATGGAAAGGAAAAATGGAAATCTATTATGTTATAAACTGTGTGTGTGTGTGTGTGTGTGTGTGTGTGTGTGTGTGTGTGTGTGTGTGTGTGTGTGAGGGGTGCACATCTACTTCAGATAGCACATCAATCTCAATGATCAAACATATTATAATATGGTAACAATATCTTACTTTAAGGATCCACTTTATAGTGGATTTACATGTAAACTTGGCAAAGAATGTAATGCAACAGATAAAAAGAAAAAGATGGAGGGAGAATAAGTACCAGAAACAATTACAATAATCTTTTGAAAGCCTGTTTGCCCAAAAGAAATCCTGCTCAAAAACTGAAGTCCAGGCTCCAATGCATCACTGGCCAAGTGGCTACAACACGAATACTGGCCACTGAGACATTGCTAAAGCATGCTCAAAAAGCAGTCACACCTCTGTGGAGTGTTCCCTCTCTGCATATTAGGAAATAGTCTCTTGGTTTGCTGATTAAAGTACACAATGCATTGTGTGAGACCATTTAAGATGGTCTGAGTGGCCTCAGGAGTAAAGTGAACTTGTATGAGTATACACACTAGTGAACAAAAGCTAAAGTACTCACCACATTGGCTGATGTGAGAAACACGAGCACTGCAGTGGGCTGGAATTTTCTTTTCTGAAATCTCCAACACTACTGCACTTGGGCTTAGGGGGACACGCAGCTCATACCACTGCACAGCATGACACATTCCAGTCAAAGACAGCACACACAGTCTCTGAAGCACTCAGCTTGAGCTCCTCCACACAGTAAGCACAGTGTGTAAAAAAACACAGTTAACAAGTGCAAGAATGTAGAAATATATAGTGTCCTGATTTACCAAGACCGACCAGCTGCAGCCACTGGATCGAGTAGGGGACATTCAACCACTGTGGGATGGCAATAGGGTAATAAACCCTATTACGCATGACCCCCTCACAGTTCAAATTATAATGGTAAGCACATAACTATCATATCTGATACTATCATATCGGATACTGGAAACCCCCTGCAGTGACTATAAAAAACCCAAGCACTAAAAATTAAACTGACAAAGAAGGCAAAAAAAAGGTTAAAATTCAGAAGGTTGAATATGTAAGACTAAAGTCAGAAAGTCAGACTCGAAGTCACAGTACAAGCAATAATGCTTGCTGAAGGTATGAAATGACAGGTGCCCCATGGTGTAAATGTCCACAATGCAGGCATTCCTGAATCAAGCACTAGCAGCAAACATGCCCTAGCAGAATGGCTTTTGACAGTAACACTTTCTAATGACTGGTTAACTAGTGGAAATAACTGGATTAAGCTGGGGGTCTGGGGCTGATGACATAAGGTTTCTGGATGCCCCGAGATGCATTTTAGAGTTTTTTTTAAACTTTATTTACTATAGAAAGAAATAAATAAAGAGCCCAGCAACCCCCCCCCCCCCAGCTTAATTTAGTTATTACATGATAATGTTGGTCAATTATGGTGTGCTGAAAAGTTGCAGGAAAAAGCAAAGCTGAAGAGCAAGACACATTTACTTCATGGCTTTTGTTCATGCAGTCTTTGGATAAAAGGTTTGTTTAAAAAAAACCTCTAAAATGCATCTCAAAGCAACTAGAAACCTCATGGCACCCGAGGGTCTAGCTTCCCCAAGAAATCCATCTAATTATAGTAATTTCCATTGCAATTGTTACAGTGTAGTCTTCATTAGTTAGGATGGGATGAAAAGAAGCATGAGAAAAAAAGCTTGAAGACTAAGACTAAATTTCTTCCACTGCTCATGTTTTTGATCAGGCAACCACTGGATGAAAAAGGTTGTTTAAAAATTCTAAAATGCTCCTCAGAGTCTAGAACCCCCACAGTTTCTGAGAGATTGCAGTTGTTTCCTCCACAGTTATAAGAGTACAGTCTTACTTAGAACATGCTAAATGAGTAAATAATTGCAGGAAAAAAGGTGAAGTGCAAGACAAATTGAGAAAAAAAGAGGGGGAAAAAGTAATCTTGATAGTGCGAGTAGGTCAGGATGGATTAGGCAGAGGGCGCTAAAGAACTTTTTCACCTAGTAAGGTGCCAGATTACCTTCAGCCACCTCTGGCCACCACATATGATGGTTACATAATAACATTTCACCTCCACACATACCTCCAACAGTCCAAATTTTCACAGACTATCCAGATTTTTATTCTCTTCATCATAAAATGTATGGTTGTCTGGCCAATTACTGAGGATTGAAATCAGTAAATAATAACATACATTTCAGTTTCAGACAACATATTCTTCAGTAAACATACACTAATACAAATCCTGTTATTCTACCATCTTTCTAAATTTATAAGAGGAATAATTAAAACCTGTCTTGATTTTTAGGTCTTTGTCCCTCCCTCCAAATTATTTTAGGCTTTGTCTAGATTTCTTGCTTATAGGTTAGGAGATATTCAGCCACAGTCCACACAATATGCTGCACTTTAAAGTATTCCGATCTAAGTTGCTCCATGCAAATCACAAAGCTAGATTAATATTGTCAAAAATATTTGAATGATCACTGTCACTTCTTGTGTATATTACGAAGACGTCATAAGTAGTTTTTTCTATTCAAACACATAAAAATGGATGTCAGGAACATTGACCTTAAATGAACTATCTGACTGACTACATACTTGCATGCTATCACTCTGGCTGCTCTCTCAAAACGGCACTCTTACTTGCACATGTTCAGTACTTACATGCGTGTGCCCACTGACTGGAATACTTCTTAAAGGTATTCTGATGAAGTCTTTTTGATGAAAACGGCTAATAAATTATGTGGACGCTATCTTTGTGCTGAAGTTTCCTTGCTGGTTCACTATACGAGGTTTTGGTGGGTTTTTTTTTGTTTGTTTTTTTGGTACTGTGAATTTCCCCGTGGTTCCTTTTGGTGTAACAAGACTGAAGTTGTACTTTTACAATTTGAATATTGTGCGTTGCAGTCTAGCTGGAGCTGTATGCTTAGGCTTCCTCAAAATAATAACTACAGGTTGGTGGTCAGTTTCGATCTGGATAGGTCGACCATAAATATAATCATGGAACTTCGAACATGCAAACACAATTGCCAAAAGCTCTTTCTCAATCTGGGCATACTGTATCTCAGTTTGGGTAACCATTCTCGATGCATTGGTGACTGGTCTACCTTCTTGCAGAATGAGTGCACCTAGACCAAACTTAGAAGCAACACATGAAAGAATAACTAGTTTGTGAACATCATAATAGCTTAGAGTGGGTGGACTGGCAATTTTCTGTCTCAGGACATTAAACAGTCTTTGGTGTTGCTCTGCCCATGACCAAATTACATCTTTGCATGTTAGCTCTCTGAGCGGTGCTGAAAGTTGGCTTAAATCTGGAATGAACTTGCCTAAATAGTTGACCATGCCAAGAAAACATTGTAGGGCTTGAACATTGAATGGAGCTGGCATCTTGAGAATGCTTGCTTGAAAGGATCTGGTCATAAACCTGAAATAGTAAACAAGTGACCAAAATAAGTAACTTCTCGAAGCCTGAACTTGTACGTCTGAGGATTCAGCTTAAGATTCACTTCATGTGCTCTTTCTAGAACCTTCTTGAGGTTTCTGTCATGTTCGACTTCACCATTAACTCCTACTAGAACATCATCTACTATAATAGCACATGGATAGCCCAAAAAATGTTGCTCCATCGCACAGTGAAAGACTTCACTGGCAGAATTTATTCCAAATGGCATTCTCAAAAATCTGTACTTCCCAAATGGCATACTGAATGTGGTTAGCAATGAAGATTTTCAGTCAAGCAAAATTTGCCAGAATTAACTCTTTGCATCTAAGACAGAAAAAACAGTGGCATTTGGCATGAGGGCAGCAACCTCTGTGCGTATTGGATGATGATGTCTTTTAATGCTTTCTTCAAATCTCTTGGCTCAATATGTATTCTGTTATGAGCTACTACCATGGAAGATACACATTCAGTAGGTTCTTTTACTGGACAAATTACTCCTAACTGCACCATTTTGTCTAACTCCACTTTGACTCTGTTCTGCATAGCTACTGGGACTTTCCATGCTGGTCTGATAATGGGGCTGACATCTGGGTCTAATGTCATGAAGTACAGAACTGGTAGCTTGCCT
>NC_056748.1:11434711-11507211 GCF_019279795.1 Protopterus annectens
GTGATGGTTTAGCACATCTGAATTCTACAATTGCACCAATATTGTATACACCTTAGTTGAACTTGGTTCCCCAAGCCCCCTATAAAAAGTTATATGGTTCACTGTTACTTACCTTTGCCAAAATAATAAATAAATAAGCTAACTGTGGGAAAGATACAGCATTACAGAAAGTAGGATGTGTTTTTTCATTTAAATGCTGGTTTTGTAAAAAAGCATTAGGTTCCCCAATATTTCAAACTTAAAATCCCCTTCCATGACTCAATGTCCCATGTTAAGCCTCAGTGTTTATTATTTCAATGATAAAATGCTGAGCAATATACTGGTATCAGTGGGACTTCATCAGACATGTAAGCCCCTTTTAGAGCAGAACAGTGAAACTAGGAGCAGAAACGTTTGTGTGTGTGTTACAAAACAAATGGCTGACCCGCACTACATCTAAGGGGAATCTTCTAAAAGAACAGAGAGCTACAAGGACTTGGGCTACATGAAGCCAATATTCCTGTGGATGGCACCAGCTTCCAGCTGCACTCCTAAAAGGTGGAATATGCAAGCAGAGGCAAATCTTATCTAGTTGTCTCAGAGGTAGGCATGGCATGTCATTTTGTAAACTTTAGTATACTGCTGACTATCATTCAAAAAGCTATAGTATTGTTCCAGAATTTTAAGTGAATACTTAACATGAGGCATGCCAACAGCCTGCACTGTAATTCATCAAGTATGGCATGCACATCCAGGCACTAAGCCAACCCTCTTACATATGTGTTTTTACTAGATAGTGCAGTTCAATTCAGCATAGCAATTAAGAGTGAAAATCTGACAGAAAGTAGGTGGATAGGAAGAAACGGCATTGCTTCCACGTGCACCACAGGATACAGCAGTGACATCTGGCATGCTGGATTCTGCTCAAGAGAATGACTTCTTAGGTCTTCATCAGGAAATGGTACAAAAGTAATAATTAATGCATTTTACAGCTGACGTGAAAATAAGTGGGCATAAAAAGCTACAAAACACTGTATCTGATATAAGATGACAACAAAATAAAATAGCAGTCTTCTGTAAACAGTAAACAAACTTGGAAAACATGCTATGCTCTGGATTTTGTAAACTGGCAGTCATTACATTTGCCTTCTGTTTCTGCAAGTGTCTAATTGTACTGAATTAATGCAGCAATAATAAGCAATGTGTCAGAGTGGGAAATGATGCCTTGTGAGCTAAGATCTTAAAACCCCATCTTTGTCATGAACTGTATTAGCTGCATACTAATGCAAGATCCAAAGTTGTGTATACATTTCACACCATATATTAATGCAAAATTAGGTTCATCTCTTGAATATTGTTGTAGCCTTCTTAATTCAAAAAGTAGTAACTGGATAAACATGTTTTATTTACATATTCTGCACAGACTACGTTGCAATTATAAGTCAGTTATTCACTTATTAATATGCCAAGTCCTTTCTGTGAGCACATTAAAGACATTGCTTTTCATGGCTGATTTGGATTCAACAAAGAGCTACAAGTTCACCTTAGTAAAAATAAACAAAACTATAAACAAACAAAGCTATAATATACAATACTGTAATCATAGCTCTCACAGACAAACCTCATCAGAACTACGGACACATCCATAAATAATCAGGGATGCTTTTTAAAATGTTAGTACTATTAACTTGAGAAGTCCACAGCATGAGAATGCCAAGCAGTATACATTTTCTGAAGTAAGAGAAGTCACCTCTAAGTATGGCCATCATTTACTTGCATATAATTCACCACCTTTCTCCTAGTTTTACAAGGGATTAAGAGGGACAAAGCTAGTTCAGAAGTTTGACTGCTACCATGTAGTTGAGCCAGAAAAATAATCCTGTGCCAGAACAAACTGGGTTTGCTAACACCATTTTCTTCAACACCCCAAATGAATTGTTTGCATTCTCCCTCCAAATACATAAATGTATGAAGTGCTCCTTCAAGCACTCAGAGCAAACAGGACTGCTAGAGACAGCTGTGAAAAACACACATTTCAATCGGTCAGATGCAATGTTTCTAAGCAAAGAGCCATCACACAACCGAGGCACTGGGAACAGAATACAACTGTGGCGGCTTTACAGATTGTGTCTTTTTGTAAGTATACAGTGCAAACATGGACATCTATCAACAGACAGAAATCTCAGATGTAGGTATGCAGCAAGCAGTAACACTACAGATTACCTGCTAGAAGCACTACAAAGAGTGAAGCAAAGCAGATGCAATCCTATGAATGTAACAATCATGGGGCTATCCAAATCATTTGAAAATAAAACTGCAGCTAAGTGAATAATAACTGACCATTTGGGCACTGGAGAATAATATGTTGATAAATATATCAAAAACAAAGCATATGAGATTTGGGAGACATAAACTGAAAGGTGAACATTTAATACAGCACACAGTGATTGAAACTATAGACTCATTTAAGGACCTGGGCATATGGGTAGATTTTCAGCTATGAGTTTTTTCTAATCATATCAACCAATTGGTTACTGATAGTTGTAGAACTACAGGTTGTATAAAAAGACGTATAAAGTCTAGAAAATCAAACATAATGAAGTGATTGTTAGTTACATTAGACCCAAACTTGAGCATGGAATAAAAATATGGAAACCCTATGGGAAAACACACATGAGTGAACTGGAAAGAACACAGCGGAAATATACAAAGGGCATCCATGGATGTGAAGATTTTAGTTATTGTGAAAGACTAAAATATCTGAACTTGTACAGTGTCTCTTACAGATATCTAAGAGGAGATCTTATTCTGGTATATAGGGCATTTAGGGACAACTACCTCTAGGAATGTTTGGGTTAACAAAAAGTACTACAGAAATATCAGACAACCTATGTAGAAGAATCTATAGGAATGAGAAGTGTACTAATTGGTTCTCTGACAGAGTAGCTAATACATGGAACAGACTACCAAATTACATTAAAGCAAGTACTAGTTTAGATATTTTTAAAAACAGCCTGGACACATTACGGGAACAATTGTTTTGGTATACTGTTAAGCTAGAAGGGCATTAATGCCTGTGCTTGAAATATTTATATGTATGTATGTATGTATGTATGTAAGTGAATGGTTAATATACTGAAAATTATTTTTTTAAACATACATAACAACGTTTTTTGCCAAGGGAGCACCCAAGCATCTCCATTCCTCCTATACATGGAACAAATTTGAGATTTAAAAAAAAAAAAAAAAACTAGGGGAAGACGGAAGACATTTACCCCCTCCCCCACAATAGCACCATCTTGTTCTTAATGAACATACTATGGAGTGCGTAGCACAGGGGGACAAAGCACACCTCACAAAATACTTTTTAATAGTACTGCATATCTAATCACATCGATAAAGTGAAAACAGACTCTTTCAAGAACAGCAGAGTTTGCCAGACTATTACATTAAATGTGTGCTTCCGTGAATTCTTTCAGTGAGTTCTAGTAGATTCACACTCACAGATAACTCCTTCGTTACACCAAAGCCCAGACATTTAAGGTATAATGAAGTCATGTCAGTTACCGCACTTTAGCTGAAACTCTTATAACATGAATTTCTTAAGACCTCAAGAATTTATGAACATATGTACTTGTATCTCTTTACTGGATAGAGAACTGACCAATACTAATCAATTTCAGGGAAAGCCCTGGTAAAATACAAAACATTTTACAAGCACAAAATACAGAAATGTGAGTAATAAGACTAGTCACACAGAAAAAAATACACTTGTTTAAGTAAACTTACCATAAACGTAGATGTTCAAGTGATTACTGCTGCTGTAGCCTTAGCCAACGTTACGCTTCCAAAGCTGCAGAGCATTTTCCACATGCCCAAACCATTAGGGCGGATTACAAACACAGGCTGGGTGCCAAGCCTTTTACAGCTTTCCTGTCAGCAGAGAAACAGAGGTTGAGCCCTGAATGAAAAATGCTGTGAACAAAAAATAAGTGTCCATACCCTGGCATAAACAACAAACCAAAAAATGAAAAAGAAAAATGGGGGGTGGAGAACTATATCAGCTACCAACAGTGACCATTTGAAAATCTACTGTCAGAGTAACAATTTACTACATTCATCGTACTCTTCACTGCCGCAGCAGCCTTAACTACATGGGTACATTACCCTACGGAGGCAGAATGGGTAGGGTCCAGGAGCCCCTGGAGAATGGTCCTAGCAAAGCCTGATCTAGACCTGGACAAAGAATCACGCTTATAATGCTCTGTAAATGCACATACAGAGGACCAAGTTGTTGCTTCCAGAGTCCAGCCATTTCCAAAAGGCCATAGATAAAGCCATGGCTCCCTGCCTGCAATAGTTTTCTTACACCGAGTATAACAAAAGGTAATAGCCTTAGATAATCATTTGAAAATAGTTTGTTTTGGCACAAGTTGTTCCTCCTCCTTACCTTCACAAGAAATGAACAACTGATTCGAAGATCTGAACGATTTAGTTCTGTTAAGATAGGACCTGTTTGTCTATGGGCATCAAAGGTGTGGAGTATAATTTCTCCCTCATTTTTCAGCTCACAAAAGAACATGGGGGATCAATAGTTTGGCTTAAAGTAAACTCTGATACCACTTTAAGCATAAAAGGATGGTTTTCAAAGAAAATCTGTCTCTGTGGAAAATGAGTCAGGGTTGATTTATCTTAAGAGCTTAGAACTCAGATGCTCTTCTTGCAAAGGTCAGAGCAATAATTAAACAGTTTTTCATGTCAAGAACCTCACATTAGCCAGATAAGCTGATTCAAACAGAGCAAGTGTTAGCTTCTCTAACAAAAAATTAAGATCCCAAGGAGGGCCCACCATTTTTCATGGAGCCCTCTTATGCAAAACCTCTTTCAAGAACATTCTAACATGAGAATGTATTATAAGAGGAGGGTCCATGGGCAGACATGGTGAGGTGGATGATAAATGAACCATGATGGAGTAGTAAGAAAGGCCATAGGACAGTAACTCACACAACTGATATAAAACCAGGGAAACACTAGCCCAGAATGGGTGGTTATGTTGCTGATACCAGCTAGAAAACCTTTTCCATTAATACTTACTGCACATCCTCAGCCAACAGGTATCTAAGGGGAATTAAACACCATCATCCAGGCAGTCTACTGAAGTTAATTGTGGTCAGGGTGTATCAAACTTCCCTGATCTTGTGTGTGAGTAGAGCCCGGCTGTGAGAAAGCTTTCCCCTGGCCATTTCTTTAAAAAAAAAAGGAAAACCACTGTTGCCTGGGGCAGAAGGGAGTTACCACAATGACCCTGGCGGTTCCTTCTGAATCTTCAGAAGTACTTTGGATATCTGTGGAAAGCCATATAGGGGCATTCCTGCATATGGAAAATAAGTCCTGGAGCACAATCTTCTCAGCTGATTGTTCAGAGAGGAGGCAAAAATTTCTACTTTTGAAGAACTCCCCATAGATGGATCAAATCTTGAAAGACCCACTGATCTAGTTTCCATTCTTGAGGGTCTTCCTTGTGCTGCAAAGCTCATCTGCCACATAACTTTGTTCTGAGAGTATGTAGGATGCCCGTAGAGTGAAAATGTGCTGTTTAGATATATACCAAGCTTACAAGGCTTGTCTGCAAAGGGGGTAAAGGCCTGGTTCCTCTCTTGCTTGTTGACGTACTATAAAAGACTGTGGTATTGTCTCTAATAACAAAGTTGTGCTGGGGACCAAAGATGCTTCAGACAGTAGAGTGTCTTGGTCAGGGCAAGCATATTGTTTATATTTACATGGTTGCATCAAATCCTTGGTGTCCCAGACGCCCTGCACTTTTATCCCTTCTGAAACTGTCCCCCAAGCAAAGTCCAGGAAATCTGTGGTGACGGACTGTTTTGAAGCAGGGAGGGAAGAGGGGAGACAGATTTAGGGATATTTACTGTCACCTCCAAGTGATTTCCCTTTTTGACAAACCCCAGCACTGACATTTGAAAATACAAATGACATTGGTGCTGGGACCAAAGAGATCAGATACTATAATATCTTTTTTATGGAGTCTTACCAGGGATATCATGAGAATCACAATGCCACAAGACCCAGAATCCTGAGGTATTCCCTCACAGTGATGGAAAACCTTAAAAATAAATCTAGATATAGACATATTTTCCCTGTGCAAGAAAAGCCCTTTGAACTTAAGTGTCTAACTGATACCTCAAGAAAGTACAATTTTGTAAGATCTTACCACAACAGTACCTGTCCTTCTCTTCACCGTTGCAGTATTATTTACAATAGGGATCCCTTGTCTATGGCAGCCTGACATCCTACCAGTGTACCAAAGCCTTTAGGTTGTAATGGGTACGCCGTACGTCACACGTATGCTCCTCATGCATTGTACAGGGCATAAAGGTGACATCCGGTGTACCATCCTCAGAACTAAAAGCCCCAGTAGGAATGTGGGACCAAGTGCATCCAGAAGGAAAAAAGGATCAAGGGGAGGAGGGAGGGAGTGAATATTGCAACAGTGAAGAGAAGGATATTTACTGTTATGGTAAGATTTCACACAACTGTACTATGTCCTTAAATATCACTGTTGCAGTATTCTTTATAATAGGGAGATTACAATAGCTCAGGAAGAAGATACAGAGAAAAAGGGCCAGCAGAACCCTCAAGAAAGCCCAGGCAAAACCACCTCTGGCCCTAGAAATCAAATCTAGCTTGCAGTGTTTGGTAAAGGTATGCACACTTGCACAGAAGACCAGGTAGCTGCCTCAAGAATAGAGTTAGTATCCAAACCCCTGAAAAAGGCACCAAAAGAAGCCACAACCCTAGTAGAATGAGCGTTAACAGAAGGAGGAAGGCTCTTCCCGTGGAAGGAGTAACAAAAGGAAATGGCTTTAGGGTGAAAAGAAACAAAAAGCTGCTCAGATTTACGAATGGTTTTAGTTTTATCTAAATAATATCTGAGTTGTCTATGCAAATCCAAGGTATGAAGGACATTCTCACTAGCAGACTGTGGAGAAGGGAAACAGCGGGCAAATGAACAGACTGATTAAGAGACAACTCATTAACCATCTTGGGCATAAAAGAAGGATTAGTACATAGAGACACCCTGTCCTTATGAAAAAAAAACAAAAAAGGAGGAGCAGCCATAAGGGCTTCCACCTCAGATACCAGTCTAGCAGAAGTAAGAGCCAAAAGCAGAACAGTCTTCCAAGAAGAATGTTGTAAGGAAGCTCTAGCAGCAGGATCAAAAATAGCATAAGTTATTTTTTTCTAAAACAAAATTAATGCCCCAAGGAATGAGGAACAGGCTTCCTGGGAGGTCTAATATGAAAGACTCCTCTAAGAAACTATTTGCCCTGAAACTTAGAGCCGAAAGGGGGAGTCAAAGGCAGACAAGCAGAAATAGCTGACAGGTGGGACATAACAGAAGAATATGCCATCCCAGCACTGAGTAAATCACACAAATAAGAGAGACCAAAGGAACATCCACAGTAAGTGGATCAAGATTACAAGAAAGACACCGGAAAGAAAATCTCTTCCATTTGGACAAATACGATTTTCTAGTATTGGGTTTCCTGGACTCCTACAGGACACAAAGCACATCCTCAGAAAAAAACCTGTCTATAGGGATCAAAACCCTATCACCCACAGTGTCAAGTGAAGAGTGGAAAGGTGGAGATGGATTACAGATCCCTTATTTTGTGTGAGTAGGTCCACCCTGTGAGGTAACTTGTGATGATTGCCCTTGGCTAAAATGCAGAAGAGGGAATCAATGCAGTCTGGGTCAAAATGGAGTCACCAGCAAGACTGTGGGAGCATCCTGTTCTATCTTTTCTATCTTGAAAAGGACCTTCAGTATGAGAGGAAGGGGAGGAAAGGCATAAAGAAATCCCCTTCCAAGAAAAAGAGATGGCATCCACTTTCCAGACCAGACGACATGGAACTCTGTTGCAAAAGAGAGGAAATTGTCTGTTCAGAGGGGAGGCAAATAGACCTACTTGAGGAGTACCCCACTGGTGGACAATGTTCAGAAACAGATTCACTACATAATCTTGAAATTTTGAAATACTGAATTTCAAAATCTCGAGACCATATAGCTGAAACCCCTAAATACCGAAAGACCAGAAGCGTGAATTTCAAAATCCTGAAGTTCGGAGATGTTGAAGTAGTGCTTCTGGAGTTGCGGTTTGTGAATGGATAGGTGGAAGGCAGGTAAGTATCTATTTGTTTAAGTGTGTTGGCTAGGGGCTTTAGTGTGTGTATTGTGACTGTGATGTGTGCGCGCAAGGGGAATGTAGGTGTGTGGTGGTGTTTCTGTGCGTTTGTCTGTGTAGTGCAACCTTGGAGTTAGAATATTTAAGTTGGGGGGGTGGGGGTGCAGGGGTACTTGCTTGTATGTAGTGCAGGTTTGTGTGTTTGTGTTTTGGGCGATAGTGTGTGTATGTGTGTGGTGTACGTTTAGTGTAGTGTTCGGGATTTTGAAATTCGTGCTTCTGGTCTTTCGGTATTTAGGGGTTTCAGCTATATGGTCTCGAGATTTTGAAATTCGATATTTCAGAATTTCGAAATTATGTAGTGAACCCTCAGAAACACATCCCTGTGGTGAATCCTCTCATGTGACTGTGTTGCGAACCTACTCAGAAGAATCTGCCACTATGTTTTGGCCTGAGGGAATGCAAATTGCCTGAAGGGTCACCTGATACTGGACAGCTAGATCCCAAACCTGAAGAGCGATTCTGCACAGGAGATAAGACCTTGCCCCCCCCCCCCCTTGCTTGCTGATGTACTACATCACTGTGGTATTGTCTGTTACACTCCTGAGAGGCCCTGGAAGGGAGAATGAAAAGCTTGAAGAGCCAAAAGAAGGGCTCTCATCTCTTTGACACTAATGTGATCTTTCTTTTGTCGAGGAGACCAAAGACCCTGCACTTTCAGAGAGCTGAAGGAAGCCCTCAGACCACATCCAAAGCATCTGTGAACAGTTCCTGAGAGGGGACTGGAGGTTGAAAAAGAAAGACCTGATTTGAGGGAAAACTGCTGAATCCACCACTGAAGTTCCAGCTTGAGATACGAAAGAAGAGGGACTAGAAAATCTAAAGGATGACAATGTTGAAGCCAAACTGACTTTAGAAACCAGGGAGTTTTCATATGGAACTTGGCCAGAGGAAGCATAGGAACGGTGGATGCCATATAACCCAGAGCCCTCAGAAACTCTCATGCTGTACAGAAGCCAGAGGAAGAAGGGACAAGGAAAGATGCAGAGAAAGAGGAATGTGACTGAGAACAACAGAGCAAGGATGGTCAGACAGCACCTGGTTTTGTCAGGAAAGGGAGGCTTCTGAGAAGGAGTGTGGGTAGCCTTAGGAGGAGGAGCCCTTCTACCACCCTTCTTGCCTTTGAAGGGAGGGCGAGACTGCCTACAAATACAAGCAGGCTTGCTACGGTATTTTGTTTGAAATTTAGGAACAAGAGAAACAAAAATATGTTTCAAATCCTGTAAAAGCCTTACCTTTTTCTTGCAGGGATTTAAACAATTCAGTAGCAGCACAAAATAAATGCTTATTAATCAGAGAAGCATCCATGAATTTTGCCTTTACATCATCAGGTAAAGGCTGAATTCTGAGCCAGGAATACCTGTTCAAAACAGAACCAAAGGCAGCAGCCCTAGAGGAGGCATCAGCTACATCATAACTGCACTTAATAGAATACTGAGCAACCTGAATAGATATCTATAGTAATGAAAGGGCAGATGTCTTATCCTCAGAATCAGGAAGATCTGAGATAGCTTGACAGGCCTGAGAGAGAACAACCAAGACACATCCAGTTTTATGTATCTGATAATTCATAGCTCTAAAGGCCAGGTTAGCAGAAGTATACACTTTCTTACCAGCCTCTCCATAGTTCTGCTGTCCTTGTCAGAGGGAAGTAACTTTATAGACGGCAACAGTTTAGATGCCTTACCAGAGGCAACAGACTCCACTGAATGATCCGTAGAAAGGCGCTTATAAAGAAACTTGCAATCATCAGGTAATTTATAAAACCTATCAGTTTTCTGGGGGGCAGTGGGCTGGGAATCAGGAGACGAGAAGCAGCGGAAAATGCACGCAGTAAGGCAGCAGGAACAGGAGGGGACAGCATAGGGGCTAAAACCTCCATTTGCAGAAGCTCAGAGTACATCTTTTGAACATCAGACACCTGAGAACAATCCCATTTAAAAAATGCCATCATTCCGGAAACAGTGCCACCAAACAAAACCTCGTCAAAAGGAGACTTAGAACTGATACAGCCTTCTTCCTCAGAACCATAATCTAATGGAGAAGAAATTTGAGAAGAATAAGTCAGGGGTTCTTCATCAGAATCTGCATCCTCATCAGGAGAGTCTTGTTTCCTAGGCCTCTTAAGAGGAGTAGAAGATAAAGGAGGAGCAGGAACAGAACCCCCACCCCACCGGGAGGCTTTAAACCCATAAGGGCATTAAACAGGCCTTGAGTGAAGTTTTGACATTCACTTTAAGGGTCTTTAGGAGCAGAAGAAATATGCTTAGATTTTTTTGCTTCTTTTTAAGAGGGATGTGAACCTTAAATACCTTAGGAGGCTCTGACCCCTGATGACATTCAATAATTGAAGTCGGTATCTCTTCCCTCACGTAAATCCGAGGAACACCCCTAGACCCTCCAGTAATTATCAGCTGCGGTTCTCCCTGAACATTCAAAGTGGATGCCTGTAAGGCCTCCATGGATGTGCGGGAAGCAGGATCCATGGTAGTCTCCGGGGCGGTTGCAGCAGAGGAATCAAACAAGGAAACAGGATGGTCCTCCAGGCTTTCACTAGCCTCAACAGAGACATTCAGTGGAGGTGGCACAACCAAAGAATTGACTGAACCTTCTTGGTCTTTTTCTTGCAGACACTGACTCTAGGGGTGGGAAGATCCTTCCACAGTGTCTTTGGCCAACAGTTTGAGTCGCTGGTTTTCCAAGTAAACAGTTAAGGAAGAAAGCCGAATATGCAACATCTTAGGGATGAAAGCTTGGCAAATCGCACAAGACGTATGATTGTGGGAAGCACCTAAGCAAAATAAACACTGCTTGAGATGATTTTTATGGGGAAATCTGTCTCCCACACTGGCCTTTCCCCGTTCTGGATGACATAAAACCATCAACTAGAACAAGACAAATCAGTGATAAGAAAAACAAAACAAAAAAAAAACAAAACAGAGAGACACTTACCTGAAGGTGACTTGGTAGCCGGCAGATGAATAAGCATTCAGACCAATGATTGAAGTGAAGATGGCAGCAAAGAAGTTCAGAGGTTGGTATGTCAGGACAGCATCTTTATGCCCTATGCTGTGCACAGGGATCATATGTGTAATATATGGCGTATCCATTACAACCTAAAGGCTTTGGTATACTGGCCAGACGTCCCTAGGCAAGGGATCCCTATTGTAAAGAATACTGCAACAGTGATATGGAAGGACATCACAATCCTGTGTGAAGAAGTCAAACATTTAGTTTGAATATTCTCTTGGAATCCCAGTTTGTATAACAGATCTCTCACCAAAGTGAGAAATACCTGATACAGAAACACATCTAAATATAGAAAATGTGGTTACCCTGTAGCCTACAATGAACTATAACTGAAGTTAGACACTTTGTAAACACTCTTTGTGCAGTGAATAGTCCAAAGGTAAGGCAGAGAAGTGATAATGTGATCCAGACACACAAAAAAACCTAAAAAAAATTGTCTAAATGAACAGGTATGTGATGACAAACATCTGTTGAAAACTAGTGTTACCAGGAAAGTTAAATGAGAAATAACAGGTAACAGGTTGTGAAGTTACAGTATTTTGAACTTTGGCACTATCACAAACAGGCTCATGGAGAAAAGATCTAGAACTGGTCTCCAATCATTCTCTTTATTTGGCACTAAACCATCATTGATTAAAAACCTTTTCCAACCTGGAAAGGACTGGTTCTATCACTCTCTTGGACAGGATGTGCTGAAGCATGGTGAAATAAAGGAGTCTGGTCTGTTGGATGAAGAATTAAACAATTAAAGGGGGATTTCCTCCCACTACCATCTGTAACCTTGATAAATGATTTTCAGAACCCATTTGTCCCAGACTGTTACTAGTGAGAAAAGTGGAATTCAGACTTTCTCGAAGAGAAAAGGGTCTGCTAGGGTTGGAGGAGGGACAAGGTCCCTTAAACAGTCAATTCTGACTTGTTGGAATGTCCTTGGTTTTGGGGGGTTCCTGAATCCTTTCTGGATCCCCCTATCATTTCTTCTTATACTTTTGTTTATATGCAATTTGTTGAGAGGGTTTATTTTGTATTTTACCAAAACTGGATGAAGGGTTAGAGAATCCCTTAGAATATTTGGAAAAGGATGGCTGAAAAATCGTACAGATTCTCTGTATCAACTTACTCCTTTCATCACACCTTTTGATAAACCTCTGCAGAAGAGGAATCAAAAATTAAATCTCTATCCAAAGGAGAATTTAAAATCTAATTTTTCACATCACCTGGGAGGTTCTGAGAATGCAGCAAAGCAAACCTCAAAATAACACCAGTTGCCATAGCCCAAGAATAAGTAGCAACGGAGTCGTACATGCTGTAAATAATGAACTACGACTTGTACAATGGAAGAAACTAAATTATTTAAAGTAGATTCTTCCTCACAAGAAGAAACTATAGACGAAACATTCCTCGCTTTCAGAATTAGAAAAAAATTTAACATATGAGCCTCATGATTCAAAATTCTGAAAATCAAAGTTGCAGAACACACTTTTCCCCCAAACTTATCAAAACTCTTCCAATCCTTGTCAGAAACAGTATGATGTTTAGCAACAGTCAGATTAACTAAAGCTATAGATGCTGGGTCAGGTCTGGGAAGACTAAATAAAAACTTAAAAGACTAAGGAACTTTATATATTCTTTTTTAGGGGATGCCGGCTGACTATCAGGAAAACTGCAGGACGTGACATATGCATCCTCCAAAGCTGACAGAACTGGAGAAATGGGTGTAGGATCTGGAAGCTCCTGCTGTAACAGCACATAGTATTTTCTGAGGGACTGAGAACCCTCAGTGTTCTTCCACTGAGAGCACTAGCATATTCTGGAAACTGGCTCAGAGAAAGAGACCCCCCCCCCACCAGCAGAATCAGAAACTGAGCTCTTCTCAAGTATGACTCAGAAAACGGAGGACAAAACCCTGCATCTGCCCCCTCCTCTTCCTGTCCAGATTTGGAATCTTTAATCTCATCTGGAAAAGAAGCATCTCTCTCTTCTTTTACCAAAGCCACCTTGTAAAAAGTATCAACAGCCTGAATTAAACCCTGAGCCAGACCCAGTAAACTATTCCTGTCTAAGGAAATTTGAGGAGGAATAGGTACGTTTAGTTTTCTGCTTCTTTTTGACAGGAAAAATGGGGCCAACAGTGTTATTAATGCCAGCTTCCCCAGAGATGGGCACAACATTCTGACCAGAAAGGGAAGTCTTCCCCGTTCCCTCGCTCAGGACTGACATGAGTCTCACCCTCTTGCCACTGAGAGGACCTCAAAGCAGCAAAGGATGTGGCTAACTCCAGTCAATAATGGCTGCAGGTGCTACACCAGAGGGACCTGGAGTAAAAGAGGAGTGGTCTGAGGAAAAAGCCATTGCCACAGTAGCATCACCCACCTGCGGTTGAGGCAAATTGTTAGCCTGCTGTGGCAGCAAAGGATGTTTACTTAACATTTTCTTTTTGTGGCTGGAAGAAGGACCAATTGTGGAACTGGTAGTTTGTTCCATGATCAAGCTTAAAATTGTGCTTCTTTCCCAAGAAAAACAAGCAACAAAAGCTTTCACTCAAAAACACAATAAAAAAGCAGTTTAAAACTCTTTGCCAGCCCCAAAATGTAAAATAAACACAATTACTTCACACAACTTTTAAACTGACCAGAAAAAAGTGTGCTCCCGTTTAAAAGTACAGTTAAGACTCATGACAATCCATTAAAACACAAACTCCTAGTTTAAAAATTACTTTCCTAAACAGGAAATTACAATAAAACAATTATTTAGTATGGAAGGTTTTTCTTATCTGCCCAGCAAAAGAACAGGAAAAGCTGACCGTCAATCTCCTAAAGTCCATGGGAGTGCTCTCTTCAATGGCAGGAAAGCTCTGAAGGGCTTGGCACCTAAACGTGTCTTTATACAGTCAAATGACCTTAAGATATTAGTTTGGGCAAGTGGAAGGTGCCCTGAAGCTTTGGAAACTGCCCAGCTATTGCATCCTTTGTAGGATATAACCCATATATCTAAGGCTACTGCAGCACTGATCAACATGATGGACAACTGTCTATACAGTCTACTGAAAAAGCAGAGTATAACATACACTTTCTAAAGTAGGTCAACCTTCAGTATATCTGAGAGAGGAGAAGTAACAGATGTGAGGAGGGCTGCACTACAGAAAAAGACGAGTCTTGTTCTTAATAACGGAATAATGGCACCATAACAGCACTATGAAACACAAGCAATGCTCAGTATGATGAAGCTAGTATAAAAATGAAGGCTAGCCCAACGCTTCAGACGGTACAAAGTGGTTCACCTACGTTATGAATTAATTTGATGGTAACCCACAGAAGCAAATTCCAAAATATTGCTTGTTATGTAACATAACATAAGGTGCTGTATAACTAAGGTGGAAAAGGAACACATCACGCAATACAGTCTGACTAAATTAGGGAACAGGTATGGAGCATAAATGAAGACAAATCTCCACTTTATCATAAATTAGGCAAAAGGTAGCAGCAGCAACAGCAAGGAATATGGGAGATTTGGGTTAAATTCTAGGAAAAACGTCAGTGTTTTCTTTTCATGTTCCTATTATTTATCCCAAATTTGTTTACTCGGTAATAGCTCCTAACAAGCCTTCCCTATCAAGGACTGACATCAGAGTATAGGCAAAGAGAAAGAAATAGGAGCTCCTAAAAGAAAGACCAGCACAGGCAGAGTTTTTAATAGAATCTAGAACAGAAGCTGGCATTAAAAAAGGAATGATTAGTTGAGCATATAAAATATTGCATGATAACTATAAGAATCAATCAGAGGAGCTTAGTAAATATTGAGAAGAGAGATTGGATAAGCAATTCACAAAGAGACAATGGGGGGATATACTTACATCTTCCAAATATGAAATAAAGTCTAAAAGATTTAGGATTTTTGCTTGGAATGGTTTATATAGGCATTTTTATACCCCAAGTAGACTCCAAAGAACTGTTCAAGTGGACAGCAAATGTTGGAGGTGTGATGGGGAAGAGAGGTAATTGGGAACATATTTTTTGGGAGTGTAATGAGTTTGCAGACTTTAAAGATTCCCTGCAGACTGCTCTGTCGGGGATGCTAGGTCAGCAAATTGGTTTGACTGAAGAGATGAATTTTTTGAGCTCTGATACAGAATTGGAATTTTTAAGACATAGTAAAGCCTTGCTGATTCTAATTGTGGTGGGTGCCAAAAAAAGCAATTATTAGAAAATGGAAATCAAAGTCTAAACCAACTTTACTAGAAGGATGATTATAGTTAGAGAGATAAAACAATTGAAACTGGAATCTTTAGAAAAGGGAAGCAAACTACATAGGAAAAAGTGGGAAATGTGGGAACAATATATGCAGAGGAGGAATGAGCTATATAATGCTTAACTGACAGTGACCAGAAAGAGAAGTGATGTACAATGTTTGCAACTACAGTTGTCTCAATGGTGTCTGTAATGCATAATGTTTGCAACTGAAGTTGTGTGAATGTGGTTTGTTTTTCAGTTATATGAATGTAAGACTGCCTATGTCATACTTAATTACTTAATAAAGATGGTTTTGGTTAAACAAAACAAAGATCTTCACAAAAAAGTAGTAGCTCCTAACAAGGCAAGAGAACAAGATATTTATGTCCTGTCAGAAGTGGGAGATACTCTGTTACATGAGAACCTCACAAACGACACACTGAAGAAGAAAACA
This sequence comes from Protopterus annectens, assembly GCF_019279795.1. Taxonomy (NCBI): domain Eukaryota; kingdom Metazoa; phylum Chordata; order Ceratodontiformes; family Protopteridae; genus Protopterus; species Protopterus annectens. The sequence goes on from NC_056748.1 coordinate 11,450,668, forward strand.
CAAACCAAGCTGGCATTAATGGAACACCAATCCACGAAAAACACCAAATTACTTCAAATTGTGATTTATTTGTAAAATACACGTTGACACTGAGTTTAGCGCTTTCTTCCAAAAAGGAACTTCCTCAGAACTCAAACTGTTATACTAATTAAAATACTTAAATACAATTGTAAAAAATCACACGTTTTTGCCCTCCAGTAAAATTAATTTATACTCTGAACATCTCAACTTCAAAACGAGGAGGATGGACAAACTATCGTTGAGCCCTGGATGTTGAGTTGCATTGAATACAATCTGCCACTTGAGTTCAGCAAATTCAGGTGCTCATCCACAACTCTCCCTTATAAATCCTTAACCAATTTTTCAACAATCAAACTTAAGATAAGAGGGGGTGGGCTAGTTATATTGGATAAGATTGATTATCTAAACAAAATGAATCAACTTTTGATTACAGACACATATGAAGAAGTGTCCATATGCGAGGTTAACATAGCACATGCCAAAATTGATAGAGTTTTGCATGGCATGGTCCATGATGGTCGAATTTCAGAGGTGGATTTCAAATATATGGTTAATGAAAATCCTGCACTGGCTCAAATTTTTGAAATACCTAAAATCCATTCAGACATTACTAATCCACCCCTCAGGCCAATAACAGATGGGGGTAGATCAAAAACATGTGCTATAGCAAGATTTTTAAACATAAATTTAAAGACTTTTTTGGTTAATATAAAGCAAATATGCTGGGATTCTTGGGACTTTTTGAGTAAAGTCAATGAATCAGTTTATAATCCCAACGGCATTTTTTTTTACTATAGATGTTAAGAACTTATTTCCAGTGATTCCCCATAGTGAAGGCCTTGAGTACTTTGAATGTCAGCTTCATAAGTTATTTAATATGACCAACTGGAGAGTGTCAGCTATGGTTGACCAGATGGAATTGGTTCTTAAAAACAATTTCATTTGGTTTTAAGGTCAACTGTTTAAACAAACTACAGGTGTGGCAATATGGGGCGGCATGTGCCCCCCTTTTTGCTAATTTAGTTATGGCTGAATGGGAGGAGAGACATATCCTCCAAAGTTCATTTTCTAATTCTTGGGGGTTATATACCCGATTTTTGGACGGCATTTTCCTTTTTTTGGAACGACTCCATGGACAACCTTAAGAAATTTGGGGGGTATTTGGATTCGATGGTAAATTTTCTGTCATTTACCTCACATAGTCACAATGATTACATCATTTGGACATATCACTGTCTAAGGACAGAATCAAGAATCATTTTGTACCCAACATCTATAGAAAGCCTACCTTTTCCAATACCTACTTGCACTTCAACAGCTGGCATCCACTGCATCAAAAGAAAGCAGTGGTTAAAAGCCAGCTTGTGAGAGTGGCACATATGGCATCTGATTTGGAGAATTTCAAGGGTGAATGTGAGAGGATCCTAACCATGTTCAAAAATAGAGGTTATCCAGATGGATTTTTAAAAGAAATAAAAGGGGAAGTCATCAGGAAGAGACAAAATGGTATATATTTGCCTATTTTGAATTTTGGTAGTGCTAACCATGTTACTAACAAAAGAGAAAATGATGTTGGTAAAGTTTGCTACATTTCTACCTACAATTTTGATAGTGGAGCCATCAAGCATATTTTTGAGAAAAATTGGTTCCTTTTTGCAACTGACCATGAGGTGTATAGCAAGTTAATAGCGAAGACTGGTGGCAAGCCCACTTTTGTTTACAGAAAAGAAAAGTCTCTCAAACATTTTTTGGAAAATGGGGGTGTTTCTAAATGTACAATGGCACCATTAAATGGAACAAGAAAATGTAGGTGTTGTACACAATGCCCATTTATCATGGTCAGTGACCATTTTACCATTGCTAATGTTACGTAGCAGGTAAAAGGAAGGTTTAATTGTGAGACTAATAATGTTTACATTGCACAATGTTCACTATGTTCAAGTTTCTATATAGGGAATACCATGAGAAGGTTACGTGAACGCATATATGAGCATGGTTTAGACATTAGGAATGGTAAAATGAGCAATGCTTTATACAGACATTTAAAAGTTAATTTGACACATTCTTTTAAGTTTATGATTGTTGAAAAATTGGTTAATGATTTACAAGGGAGAGTGGTGGATGAGCACCTGAATTTTGCTGAACTCAAGTGGCAGATTGTATTGAATGCAACTCAACATCCAGGGCTCAATGTTAGTTTGTCCATCCTCCCCATTTTTAAATTGAGACATTTAGAGTATAAATTAATTTTATTGGAGGGCAAAAATGTGATTTTTTTAAATTGTGTTTTGTGACTTTTTTAAATTGTATTTAAGTATTTTAATTAGTGTAACAGTTTGAGTTCTGAGGAAGTTGCTTTTTGGAAAGAAAGCACTAAACTCAGTGTCAATGTGTATTTTACGAATAAATCGCAATTTGAAGTAATATGGTGTTTTTCGTGGATTGGTGTTCCATTGTTCCACTGCTGCCACCTTGGTTTGTGTTTTCATACTCTGTTACATGTTTAAAATGTGTTTACAGGTGGGGCTTTGCATCCCCCAAGCAGGGCAGGGTGCAGCTGCACCACAAATTCATCCCTGCTTTTTACTTACTTTAACTCCACAGAAAGCAGAATATTCCTGGATACCATGATTAGTGTATGCTTCCTTTACTCGCACTTGTAGTTGTGCAATTACAATGATCACAGTTAAGGCCTGCATACTTTTGACAGGTTCCCATTATTTATATCATAAGTCTACAAAGTATGTGGTAATCCATATGCTCAGGCACTGTGATAAAAAATGGGAAATTAAGAACATTAACTCACTGAAATGTCTGATTTGTAATGAAGCTTTATGCAATGGAAAACTACTGGGACTTATTCTTCAAATTTCCCCAGCTTAGCCATTTATGAAATTTATTTTATTTGTGCTAGTGGACTCCCTACCAGTGCATTTCATGTTGTCGTAAGTCAGATTAAGCAATTGTGATCTACAATACAAGGAACACAGTAATGCACAAAATGAAAATCAGAGACACAGCTAGGTCATTTGTGTGTCCTAGCAGTTCTCCTCACTAGTGCCCCTTAACCTAATGTTGAGGATCAAAAAAAATGTCTGTTTTTTTCCTCCCGCTTTGCAAACAAACAAAAAAAGGTTTTCTAACCTAACTGCCACCACATTCACGAATGCATTTATCAGCATTCACTTATGCATCATAAGTTAATGTCAATATTGCAACTGTGTCCTGTCAGCATCTGCCAATCACACCACTGAACAGCTTGAATGTGGGTCAGCAGTTTCCTATACACTGCCTTAGTTATAGCTCTGGAAAGAACATATAAATAATATTCTTCCTGGACATACAATAAAGTTAATCCACAGCCAAAGGGAGACAGTGGAGGGGAAACAAGCAAACAAAGATGACGTTCTCATAAATCAGCTGATAATGACAAGTATATAATGGTTAGATCTTACTTCCAAAACATTTTTCAAAGTGGTTAATGCTGGAAAAAATCCAAACATTTAAAACATAGCCAACCAGATAAGTAGAAGGCAGAAAGGTAAGGGTTCAAAAACAACGGTCCTGAATTAACAAAAGGCTAAATGAGGCCTAACTCTTGGAATCATGCTCCAAGTGATAATGCTTAGTGAAACTATGAACAAATAACCAAGAAGTCACTATACAATTGCCAGCAATGGAGGCATTTTTGAAGGAGGCACTAGAAGCAACTGCACCCCTAGTAGAATGGTTTCTGTCAATAATTTCCAGTGGGTAGTTCATTACTTGATGTCAAAGCACACTTCAGTCTGAAATCCATTCAAGTACCAGTACTTCTCTACCTGCAGAAAAGAAGACAACTGTTCTCTCTTCCTAAACTTGTACATTTTCTTCAGATAAAATCTGCGCTAGCAGTGTCGGTACCCAGCATAATTCCAAGGACTAAATGTGATTCCCTGAATGGTGAACAATCTTAACTGTGAATTTAGGAAATACATAAATATATATACCAAGTCTAAGGTTGATAATAATACCTATTTGTTAACCAGGAGGGCCCATTGGACACAGTCCCTTTTCAGGGACGACTGAGGAGCAAAGTCTGGTTAAATTAATTACTCAAGGTCAAAATTATGCAAATTAGAGCTGACGGAACAGAATCCTCTAAGACAGGAACTACAACTCACGGCCTTAACCCTTTTCGATAACTTTTAGGCTGCATGGTCATCCCATTGGCACCTGCAAATTACACACCCTAACACCTTGCAGATGGGCCAGGAGGTTCTGCTGCAGTACCTCATAGTATAATGCCTAATCTCAGGTAGGGTAACCTCAAAATTAACATATATATTTAACAGGGCTGTGAAGGCACAGCCTCCAACAATGTGAGTTCAGGAGGACTGCCCCCCCCCCCAGTAAAAAAAAAAAAAAAAAAAAGTTTAAAAACTGACAATTTTCTGTTGTATTGCTGAAGTTATACTATTTTATGCAGCTTTGAGGCTTGCAGTAGTAGTTGGCACAGGGAATCAAAAGTCCACATCCACAATATAATGGGGATCCTCCGTGCCTCTATAAAGAAATCAGGGAGAGTGAGAGACTAGTTTAAGACAGTGCTTTAACTACTTTTGAAGAACATGTTAAGGTATAGTACTTAGTGAAGTCAAACCCTTGTATAAGGCCAAACATGGCCCCTAAACATAATAGCTTGTAGTCTGATTTGAGGATCTTGCAGAAACAGGTGAAACTCACTAGTGTCTTCAAACAGGTGAATTTCAGGACTTCTGAGCCATATGATTATAAAACAGGTTAGGGAGGAATCCATACAAATTCAATTTGACAAAACATTCGACTAGTCAAAAAATAAAAAAAAACAAATATAGGAAGTTAGTAATCACTAGCAATTAGTCGATAAAACGGAGTCTAGCCAATTAAAATTCACCATAAAAAACACAACGTCCAATAGTGTACAACAAACAATGAAGACTGGACAAAAGAAAATAAAACTAACCAATAAAACAAATTATAAGGTCCTTAACCTACTTTAGCATATGTAGTCCAACAGTAATTTCGATTGGACAACAGAATATAAGCTAACCAATGAACACAACCTCCAAAAGTAAAATGTAAACAATTAAAGCATCTGTTCAGGCTAAGCAACAAATCTAAATAAAAACAATCTTTCTTATAAAATGAAAAGAGTATAATAAATACGCTTTAAATATCAAAAATCATATTCACAGAAACCTTTTAAAAACAGTTATGGAAAGTGCCTACAAAAAAGCAAATATGAATAAAACCAGATGGTATAATAATAAAAAAACTAGAAAAAAAACAATCTCATTCACCAAAAAAAGAAAAGAACCTTGACATGAAAACAGTGAGAAATAACTAAAGAAAGATCAAAACCATAGAAACTAATCAAAACTATGTAATAATTAACAACTGGACAATAAAAAGGGGGATAACTATTCAAGTTCACTGTAAGAATCACAACTTTCAAGAACAAACAATGTCCAATAATAACCAACGATTAGACAATAACAATGGACTAACCAATCAAAACACACTACATGGGGCCCTAGCCTCCAAAGGTATAAAAATAACAATTACTAGCAATAGGTCAACAGAATAAAACTAACCAATATAAACTGAATATAACTGCACCATCCTCCAATAGTAAAATAATACAATCAAAAACTATGTAAAGAGTAAGAAGAAGAAGACAATCTTCCTTATATGCCAGAAAGCGTACAGAAAATACACATTAAACTACTGGAAATCTTGTCATAAAAAACATTTGAAGCAATACAAAATGCATATATGAATAAAACAGATGAAGCAATATCATTTTTCCAACAGCATATGGTGCAGCGGTTAGCATTGCCACCTCACAGCAAGTGGTTCTCCAGTTCGATCCTCGGCTGGGGTGCCTTCTGTGCAGAGTCTGCATGTCCTCCCTGTGGTTGCGTGGGTTTCCTCCGGATGCTCTGGTTTCCTCCCACATCCCAAAGACATGCTGTAGGTGGATTGCACACTCTAAATTGGTCCTAGGTGTGAATTGTGTGCATGTGTGTGCCTTCTGTGGAAGGTTGGGCGCTGGGCTGGCAACTCGACACTGTAAAAACTCCACTGCCAAACATGAGCAGACAGGTGATCCTCTGTGACGACCCCTAACCGGGAAAAGCCGAAAGAAGAAGAAGAATATAAAACTGACATTTAAATCAATAAAATAGATGACACTAACAAATATCAAAAGCTAATAACAAAAAAAAAATCAAAAGAATGTGCATAAAAATATAATATGATATAATATAAAAGCATCACAGCTATTCCATCCACATTTGTAAAAACGTCACTTGCTGGCGGAAACCATCTTGGGAGTTTATGCCCTTTAAGGGCAGGATGAAGAGGTACACAGCTATTCAGACCTGGAAACTTGTCTGATTGGAGAGTGGCTATCCAATTTATTTCTGTTACTTCAGTCTTACTGACAATGTCACTGCCTCTTACAGTCTCATTTATTAAGTGAAAAACCAATAAATGAAAAGAATGAGTCAAACGAAGGGATATGTGTCTAGCAAGTACATCAGTTGTGTCACAGTGATGAATATGCCTTAAATGTTGAAGTATACATTCCTGGAGAGATTTACTTGTCTTTCCAACATAAAACAAGTCACAAATGTCACATATTGCTAAATAAACCAGGTTATTGGTCTTACAATCTGCATATAAATGTGTTTACAAATGCGATATGATAGAGGATGCACAAACAAATTAGTAGTGGATAAATATTTATATCCTGTGCATGAACTACATAAAGTACCAATTCTAACGGACAGCAAAGCAAATTTCTTTTTGGGGCCATAATATAGCTGTTTCTTCAAGTTGGCGGTGTTCTTAAAACAGAAAGTTGGTTGATCACCCACTATCTTTCTAATTTCATTATCTGTTCTTTCTCACAATGTCACATGCCAAACATCAGTGGAATATGTGAGCATATAAAAACCTGCCCAAGCATCAGGGACATCCAAAGCATAAACGCAAGCAAACTCCACCCCCCAATACAACCCAAATGACACATAGCCCACAAACTCAGTGTGCCACTCAACCACAGCCCATAAGGCATAGCAACTTACCCAACACTCTAGTCATAGGTGACTCTATAGTCAGGCACACTGATGTTCCATTCACTAGACTAAACAAGGAGAAAGTTACTGTCAAGCTGCCTGTCAGGTGCCAGGATCCGCCACATAACGCATGCACTCAGGTCACTCCACAATAAGTACAAATATGACACTGTCATTGTCCATGTTGGTGTGAATGACCTGAGATGTACCTCCCTGGACTACATGAAAAGAGACATGGAGGAGCTCTCCGATCTTGTATCCCAGGCTGGTATCACCCTAACCCTGAGTAGCATCCTGCCATCACCCAGAATGATACCACAGTACAAGGACAAAATGATTGACTTCAAGAATTGGCTAAGCTTCTGGTGTCATTCTAAGGGGATCCAGTATTTGTCTGTCTGGGACGACATGATTGACAGTCCACGATGCTTTGCCAGAGATGGCCTACACCTGTTGCCCTTAGGATTCCGGATACTGGCTAAGGCTCTTGCCACCCCTATAGTGCCTTTTTTAGGCAAGGTTCAAATGACAAATTCACCACCGTAACAGGTACAAGCAAGCAAACTCTGAGGGTAATGCTACTCAATGCTAGAAGTCTAAACCTCAAAATGCACTCACTCGAGGCACTCCTTAAAATGGAGAACATTGACATCGGTGCAGTGACAGAGACCTGGTTCAAAGCTCCAGAGAGCACCCCTGCATTACCAGGCTTCAATTCATACCACACCTTTCAGCCACCTAGCATACATATAGTAATGTTATCAGTTCCATAGCCACTCTTCTCATGCAACAACATCCTCACTGCATCAATACCGTAATCATTAGAGATCATTGTAAATAAATTTTGTATGTCTAGAGTGACCAAACAGTGCACAGATGTAATTTCCACAGCATTAGTGCATTGATACAAGGTTTCTAGAAAGTGCTGAGTATCTCTCAACAGAGTAAGCATATGCTGAATAATGGTTTTCAGTTTATGTTCTACAAATATCGAAAGAAGTTTAGTTATCCAACCACTGCCTGATACAATTGGACGCTGAGGTGGGTTCAAGGCATCCTTATGTATCTTAGGTAGTCCCTTAATAACAGGTAGCAGGGGTTCACAGATTGTAAAATATTCATTAAGTTCATTATTAATCAATCTAGTCATAAGCATACCATAGAGGGTGTCCTGCACATTCTTAATGACCGTCCTGACTTGCAGTCCAGAAATAAGAGTATAAGTTTCAGAATTAGCTAGTAATTGGTCCATCTTATTAACATAGTCAGTATAATTCATAATCACTACAGCAGCTCCTTTGTCAGCTTGCAAGATCTTAATACCAGAATTCTCACATAGATCATTAAGTGCCCATCTTTCCTCATGTGTTAGATTATACAAGTTTTTTCTAGGTCTTTCATTCAATCTGAGGAAAAATGCATCAGCAGTAGGGCTCAAATGGGGCACAAAAGTGCTGCGTCTCCTAAAAACATTGGTGATACAAGTCAGATCATTCCCAAGGATGGTTCTCAGCATAATGTTCCTAGCAAACAGCTTGAGAATGAGAATAACATCACTAAATTTGAAGAAGAAGAGAGGATAAAAGAAAGCCCTTTGTTCAAAAAACTGACATGTTCAGTCCTAAGGGTATAATCAGAGATGTTAACGACTAAAGAGGTGGTATTCGCTACATCATGAATTCTGGATTGCGATTGGCAGAAAATTTCCTTCTCTTGCATCCCCTGCTGAGGGAATGCCCCCTTCTGAAATTTATCACTTGTCTTATTCCTACAGGTAGCTCCTGAAAAACCAAAGCAGAGTTGGCCTTTTCTTTACATCTTGCACCCAAATTAGTAGCAAAAGGTAACTCACACTTGGCAGTAGGATCCATGGTTCTCAAAGCTGAATTACACAAGGGTGATGAATCAACTGACCGTGCATCCTGTAAATTGATGTTGGACCCATTACCAGGTTCATTCAAAACAGAAGTTGCAACTGGGGCCGATTCTTCTCCTAGTTGATTAATTTGTTTCCTAGATGCCCATCTATCAGACCGAGGCCATACAAAAATATGGCCCATATTAAAGTCTTTATAGTCTCTTTCTAGTTTCTTCTTAATTCACTGTAGTTTCAGATCATATACTGAAATTTCATTGTACATATTATCCATTTTGCAAACATATAAATCCACTTTAAAGTGCATCTTTATATCATTTTGAACTCTTTAATTTTCTTAATTAGATCATTCTCTAAAGGTTTAGAAAAGTCAGTAAGAAGCTTAATATAATTAAAATTTACTTCTAAGTTAAGTTTGTGCCAGCCTTTAATTCCAGAAAAGTCTCTCTAAGTTGGCATATGAAGAACTCTTAAGCCTCTTGGAGTAACACGATGATGTAGGCACACCTCCAAATGGAGGCGCTGCCATTGTAGCATTTTCAGCTTATAGACACTATTTTCATGTAAAATGTCGAGAAAAGATTCCAATTCAGGAGGGTCTTACGATTCTTCTACTTTAAAATCTGTAAAGTTCACATATAACAGACTACTGTCCTCTACATGCAAGCTGTTAAAAAAAAAGCTGCAGAAGCTCTCATATTACTTGAAACACCAGGATTGTAGTCCAGTTCAGTGTTCAAACCTTGTGCCATGTGCCGCTGAGGTACGACACAAAAACCAGAATAAAAGCAGAAAAACGTACCAACTGCAACTAAGGGCATGCACCAATCACAAAAACTAATAAAAACGTAAATAACCACCAGTGTGGCTACCATGGTTAAAAACAAACTTTAATAAAACAAAATAAAAAGTAAGGATAAGCGCTTTTGCATTACGAAGAACGCTTCTTCAGATCAACTTCAAAACATACCACAACAGTATTAAAAGGAAAAAATAACCAATGACAAGCGCAGCTAGAAATCCATACAAACTCAATTTGTCAATTTTTAAAACTAAAAATGTGTATATGCTATGTATCCGTGAGGTAATCTGCATTACTTTGCATTGCACTATAAATTAATATTAACACAAAGCATTGCCATGAGCTTTTTATATCAAAATAAAACTTCAGTACACAAAATACATTTTGAATAATGAATATTTTCAGCCCTTAAAATCATTCTTTGAAAGTCTTCCATATCTGAAGAATTTATACGCGACATTAGGTCTTTCTTTTGTAAAAGTTCCTGTTGCACTACTGCCTCCCTTGTGGATAGAGATTTCAAACGCTCTCTACAGCTCTTGACTATCATAGTTCCCACAGCCACCACTGTCTTGTAAAGAACTAGTTGCGAGAAGTCTGGATGCTGCAGCTCTTTTTTGTAGAAGTTCATCTGTTCAGTACATCTGTCTTGCGCAAATGTCTCTGGTATCTTCTATACAGGATCCCATTTTCCCATGAACTATGCAGAATCTTGGCTGAGCTGCTCTACCAACTACTCCAGCTTCCAATGTGGACTTTTTCAATACATTTTGGTTTCTTATTCTGTCTTCAACCTGTAACTCTGGTAATCTTTTGTAGTTTCTAACAAAGTAAAACTTATGTTGATTTTTACAGCATTTATTCTTACATTTACATTAACTGTCAAGCACAGCTACATGGCTGAAGTTGGCAAGCTATTTTTCAAGCTTCTGCTCATTAACAGCAGAAGAGACTGTGCCCAAGCAATGCATCATTCCTATATCCCCCTAAGTGCAAGGCTGCCATCCTCCCAGATTTTGTTAATGCACTTTCCTATGGTACACTTCACTGCTTTGATTATCATCTCCACTTGCTCAATGGACTATGGATAAGGTTAACTGGATGTCATATATCTAAATTTTCAGTTAAGCACAAATTTTCTGATTTCTTGACTTCTATATTGTATATCACTGACATATGAGAACATCAGGTTGGTATCCCTAGTCTTGAAAAAGCTTTTATCCACTAAATTGCACATGTGCTTGTTCTGTATGTAATTTTGATTATTTTAGGGATATTTGATTATTATTCTACATATATGAGATGCATGATTTTTTTTAAATGGAACAAGTCAGTGTCTACTTAACTTGGTATCTCATCTTTTAAACTGTTATGGTATGCACTTCAAATAGCACAACAGGTTTCTACCCATTCTGACACCAGCAGAACACTCATGGTTCAGATCAAATGATCCCTTTGTCCACCGCATGAAGCAGTGAGACTTTAAAAAAAAAAAATCCCACTTTCAATGAAGCACTGAATTGCCATGGAAAAGCTGTGCTTACTTCCAGCTTTTCTGTGGCAATTCAGTTATATCACTAACCCAGACATGCAGGCAGAGCTGTTCCCATTAGGTCTGGGGTGTTTTAAGCTCATGCAGCGATTGGCTGCAATTCACTGAAGGGACAGTGGTTACAACAGTAAGATGCGAGTTATTAATGGAATCTATAGTGGCTGTTTCGGAATGATTTGTAAGTATTTTAAGATAAAATATATCATTTTTGGGGGGGGGGCTATGTTCAAAGATAAATGTCATATTATTAATAAACATTAGCATTGCTGTTTCAGGAGAAAAGTAAAAAATATGTTTCTGAATAGATTGCTTTTACAGATGGCACTGTGAGTGCATTTAATTTATTTATTTATTTGCCTGTCTTTTGAATGCTGTCTTGAGAAGTAAAATGTAGTGCTTTGGGTATAGTGGTAATAGACTTCACTGTGGCTGTTCTGTTGTTGGTGTGTCTATCTTTTTTATCTTATTCAGAGTAAATTATTATTAAGAGTATTAATACTTTAAAAATGTTTTATTTTTTCTGTCCTTAACTAGATGTGGAGTGCACAATGGGCACAAAGCTAAACTGGCAACTCCTTTGTTTTAATGATAATGGTCAAATAGCAGCGTTCATTAATGGTCTGTAAGTGTATTTTTTCTTCATTGTCTCTGTTTAGTTGAAGTTTTTGCTGCTGCAGGGACATACGACTGCTACCAGCTGTGTTAATATTAATGTTTTTAATGGTTAAAATGTCCCTCCCCCATGTTTAACTATGGGATCTACTACACTGTTATGCTGTTAAAAATTCTACATTTTTAAATGTTTTGTAATGGTGTGTACAAGTGTTTATCCAGTCAGGCTTCATTTTTACTGCTACAGCTGAAAAATGTAGATGGTTTGGTTACTGTAACATAACTTACACGGTTTGTGAAAGGGGATTTTGGTATGCTGTAACTTCACACTGTCATATCCATAACTGCATCATCTGCTTCACCACTACAGTGATGATGTTATGTACTTGGCCATACCCTCTACTCATGACCACACTCACAGAGATACAATATACATTAGAGAATGGGCAAACTGTACATCAGCACCCTGATTGGAGAAAGCACAGTTGTGTGCACTTACCATAAATGTAGATGTTAGAGTGTATTCACTGCTGCAGTCATCACATTTGGGTTATCCCTGCCAGAGTAGCCCTCGGCCAGCCTGAATACCAGAGACTTAGTATTTTTGTGTCGGTTGCTGTTGCTTGAGGACTGACGTCTGGTTATCAGTGGTATAAAGGAAGGCATCCGATGCCATTACATCAGTTTTTCTTGCCCTAACCTGTCAGGAGCCCTCAAAGTAGGAGGCCAGGCACTGGTGGTAGAACCCCACCAGTGAAAAATAAATACCAATATGTCCCTTGTAAGGAAAAAAGAACAACAAGAAAGAATGGTAATAAAAGGAGAAACAGAAGAAAGGGGGATGGAGGGAGGGAAACCCGGACTGCAACACTGAATACACTCAAACAATTACATTTATGGTAAATGTACACAACTGCACTGTGTTCTTTGTGTTTCACTGTTGCAGTCATCACATTTGGGTAGATTCCCAAAGCTGAGGAAAAGGTGGAGGCAGTCCAGGAAGCTAGGGGCTGGCTAGCATGCCCTGTCAGGAGCTCATCAGCTTGAATGTAAACCCATACATCACAAGATGGGTTGCAAACTGGCTAAGTGACAGAACCCACAGGGTCAGAGTTGCTGGAGTCATGTCAGACTCAAAGCCTGTCACAAGTGGTGTCCCACAGGGCTCAGTCCTGGGTCCACTCTTGTTCGGCATCTACTTTTCTGAAGTACAAGCAAATGCAGGAGGGTTATGGCTGACAAAGTTTGCAGATGACTGCAAACTGGGCGCCATAGTCGAAAACACATCTGACACAGATATCCTTCAGAAGGGCCTCACAGAAATGGATAACTGGTGCCAGAGCCATGGCCTAAAGTTAAATGCCAAGAAATGCATAGTCATACCCTTCGGAAAAACAAGGTTACCCCTAGCTACCATATAGGTGGCAATCCACTGAGCACAGAAGAAGTCATCAGGGATTTGGGGACCCAGGTTGACAGTAGCCTTTCGTTTGACACTCATGTTGCTAAAGTAGTTAGGAAAACCTTCTACATTGCCCACCTGATCATGAAGGGATTCACATCTAGATCAAGGGAGGTCATCGTCCCCCTGTACTCATCACTCATTAGACCTATGATTGAGTACAATGCCCCATTCGGAATGTATCTGACCCAACATCTGCAGCAGCTGGAAAGGCCCCAAACGTTCCTCACCAAAAGGATAAAGGGTCTCAAAAATATGTCTTATGCTGCCCGACTGAAAGAACTCCAGCTCTATTCAGTCTCATACCGCTTGCTCAGAGGTGACCTGTGCCTGACATATAAGGCCATGTCAAACCCAGATTTGATGAATATGCTTCACCTCAAAAAATCCAGATCCCTCAGAACCACAAGGGCGGGAGACTTAAACCTTGACACGGTTATTAATAGAACGTGCTGGAGGGACAGATTCATCACCCAGAGACTCCCTATGCTGTGGAACAAAATCCCGGTACATGTGAGGCAGAGCACCTCGCTGGCCTTGTTCAAGAGGAATCTTGACCAATGGATGGGAGATCGCAGATATACCCCAGGGATTACTTCAGTGTCACTGCTTGACAGAGGCACAGCAAAATAATAGGCATAGTTTTATTCAAACTAAAGGGGTGGCGAAAGCCAAATAACTATGGGCTAGGCTTATAAATGCCCTTGGGCAGATAGCCTAGTATGAACCTATGAACCTAGGTAAGACTGCAAAGGTAAACCCTGCCCTGGATTTGGAGAAGAGAGACAGGTGGTAATGCTTGGTAAAAGTATGAACAGATGTCCAGGAGGAAGTCTTCAGGATGTCCCTGGTGGGGACTCCTCTGACGAAAGCTGCAGAGGTGGAGGCTGCTCTGGGGGTGTGTGTCCTGACCCCCTTGGGGGGCTGTTTGTAGCAGAAATGGATGCAGTGTGCTATCCATTTGGAAATGGTTTGCTTGAAGATGGCTTTGCCTTCTGCCCCTGAAGCAAAATTAACCAACAATTGATCAGACTTTCTGAAGGGTTTAGTTTTGCCTAGATAGTATCTGAGCTGTCTGTGCACATCTAGAGATTGCAGAATCCTTTCCCCATTGCTTTGGGGGTTAGGAAAGAAGGTGGGTAAATGGATGGATTGGTTGAGAACCACACTGGATACCACCTAGGGCATGAAGGCTGGATTAGTTCTGAGGGATACCCTGTCTGCATGGGAGATGATGAAGGGTTCCACAGCCATGAGTGCTTCTGGCTGAAGTGATGACCAGGAAGAAGGTTGTCTTCCAGGAGAGAAATTTTAGCTCTGCAGAAGAAGCTGGTTCAAAATGGGGGAGGGTGGGAAAATGAGCAGAAATAGCAGAGGCATGAATCTTTATAGAGGAGAAAGAGAGACCAATGTGTAGTAGGTCAGCTAAGTAATCCAGGATGAGAGGGATGGAGGGCGGTGGCATATTGGCCCCCTTAGCCTGGATCCAGGTGCAAAACTTTTTCTATTTATCTGCATAAGACTTTCTAGTGCTAGGGTGTCTGGCCTCTCGGATAACATCCAGAACCTGTTTACTGAGGATGGCAGATTGGTCAGAGGTTAGGGTATAAGCCAAGCTGCCAAACTGAGTGTCTGCAATTGGGGTTGCATGCATTCCCTTTCCCTCTGGGTTAGGAGGTTTGGAATCTGAGGAAGATTTCATGATGGCAGCGGGGACAGGCTGTGCAGCAAGGGGTACCAGTGCTGTCTGGGTCAGTATGGAGCTATGAGAATGGTCCTTGGTTTTTCCTCCCTTATTTTGAGCAGTACCCTGGGAATGAGAGGTAGGGGGGGGGAGGCATAGACTGAGAGGTTTACCCAGGGGAAGGACACGGCATCCACTTTCCAAGCCATGCAGTGATGCTGCCAGGTGCAGAATTTGCTGAGCTGATGGTTGGTGTGGGAGGCAAAGAGGTCTACCTCCAGGGTTCCCCATTTCTGAGTTATTAGGAAGAAGTTGTTTCTGTTAAGCTGACACTCGTGTGGATCCAAGAGCTTTCTGCTTAATTGGCCTGCCAGGGAGTTGAGAGAGCCTGACAGGTATTGTGCTAACAGGTGTATTTGCATGGAAGATGCTGTGAACCAATGAGCTTTTCCAAGACAAAGTTAAGGTCCCAAACTGGTGTTGGTGCCCTTCTGGGGGGCCTCAAGTTTCTAGCCGCTCTGAGGAACTGTTTAATCAGAGGGTGTGAAAAAAGAGGCTGGTCGGTTTCTTGGATGTGGTTCGACCCCTGGGCCTAAGGAACTTGGTTGTTTTAGAAAGAACGGTACCCATGAAAGAAGGCGTCGGTCTATGTCGGGATTTGGTGTTGCGAAGGACTTCCTTGGAAGCCAGTGCCTGCAAAGTGGCTCCAGACCCATCCAAGGTAGAGACGACCGCAGGATCCTTAGACGAAGAGGAGTTCTGCGGCATACCAAACTCCGAAAGGGTCTCGGTAGCAGCCTGCGAATTACCTGAAGTGGCCATCAGGGGCTGCGAAAGCACCTCACTGAGTTCCAGACGACTGACTACTAGCTTAACGGAAGTGTGGCTGGAAGGTTTGGTCCTGTGCGGTCTGTCTCTGTCTTTATCTTTACGTTTTTTTTGTAAGATCTGCTGAAGGATTGCTTACCGAAGCCATATTGGAATTCAAGGACTGTAAATGGAAATATCCGGCTACAGTAAGGGCCCGATGATGAATAGTTCTGGTGTTAAACAAAGCACAGAAGTGACAATGAGGGACATCATGGTCTAGACATAGACAAGTGACGCAGTAAGAGTGGAAGTCCCGGTGTGATATTTGCTTTCCACAGGCGAGACAGTTATAAACTTTTTCTGACATCCGTTAGTGCAAGAAAAAAGGATCCCCAACGGGGTACGTAGACTAATGTAATGGTGTCAGATGCCTTCCTTTATACCACCGACGACCTGACGTCAGTCCTCATGCGACAGCAACTGACGCAGAAATACTAAGTCTCTGGTATTCAGGCCGGCCGAGGGCTACCCTGGCAGGGATAACCCAAATGTGATGACTGCAACAGTGAAACACTTCACGGCAGCATATCATGCTGCTGTGGAGCTTGGACTGAAAAAAAACATGACTGCCATTATTTTACACTCACTAAGCCACGCTTCTGTTGCTTAGCATGTGTAAAATAAATTAAAAAAAAAAACTGAAAATCAAAAGTGTCTGTGTCTTTATGTCTGCTCATGTGAGTGAAAGTGAGAACAATCGACCTGTTATTCTACACTCGCTAAGCAGAGCTTTTGCTGTTTAGCGAGTGTAAAATCTAAATATAACAGGAAAAAGTGTGTCTTTGTGTGTGTGTGTGTGTGTGTGTGTGTGTGTGTGTGTGTGTGTGTGTGTGTTTATGTTTCTGTGTGTGTGAATCCATGCATGAAAGCGAGGTGTGTGTGAGTGAGTGAGAGAGGGATCCAACACTGGCAGCAGCAGCAGTCAAGAGGTTTACTTAATTATCACCTCTTGGATAAGTTAACCAAACAAAATGCAAAACAAAGGGGGAACAAAGTCTCAGAACAGGAACACATTCCTGTAAAAAAAAAAAAAAAAAAAAAAAAAAAAAATTAACAAATTTGCTACAATAATAGGACTTGTATTAGCATGCATTTTCTGAAGTACAAGGCGGGGGGGGGCAGTGTCTGTGTGACAGAGGGAGAGACAGTGAGATCAGTGAAACACTGGCAGCAACAGATGAGAGGTTTCTGTAACTCTTGACCTTTTAGCTCAAGAAATGTGGATAAAGCCTGAAATAAAGGGGGAACTAAGGCTTCAAAATTAGAACGGATTTTAAATGTTACACTAAAAAAGATTAAAAAGTAGGTTAAATAACAGGATTTGTGTTAATATGAATTTTCTGAAAGAAATAAAGTCTGAAAATCAAATGTATGTCATTATTTAATTACTTCAGTACCCAATGACTGGCAAGAAACCATTTTAGCAGTAAGGGATCAAAAAATAAAGCAAATACCTAGATATTTTTAAAAATTATATATTTTGGATGTAAAATGCTTCCTCTAACACCATTTTCATATACTACAGCAACTTCAAAACATTAGGCAGAGGAACTATTTTGCATCTAAAATATATATAAAAAAATAATATAGTAATAAAAAATATAATTAAGTAAAACAACAATTCCATGGACAGCCCATTCTCTAAGCACAATAATGTGTGTTGATGTGCAATTAACACCCTCCCAGGGGTGTAGAGGCCCTCCGCATGTGGATTTGGGACTCATAACACCCCTGGGTGGGCATTAATTAGACATTAACACACACCCTGTTGAGCATTACTACTTGCTTGGTCACACCCACACGTATCCCACTTTGGCCTGCTGAAAAGTGCCAACCTTACCCATTGAAAACACTGGCACATTTTAGCAATAGTCTCAGAGAAAAACTAATCCCCAACAGGGAGAATCAGAAACTGAGCTTTCAGAGTCTGAATCAGAAATCTGATGGAAAAAAAACTATATGCATCCCTGCATCTTCCTGTTCAGATTCAGAATACTGAATCTCTTAAGGAAAAAACTTATCCCTCTTTCTTTTACAAGAAGGATTAGAAGCCTGAATTAAACCTGAGCCAGACCCAGAAAACTACTACTATCCAAAGAAATTTAAGGGGCAGATACACACTTGTTTTTCTGTTTCATTTTGACAGGAAAAATTGGGCCAAACGTGTCACTAACGGTAGCAGCAGATTCCCCAGGGATCAGCACAGCATTCTGACAACAGGGAAACCATTACTTTTCCCCCTCCCAGGGCTGACAGCAGTGGCTCTCCCTTGCCCACTGAGTGGAGTCCAACAGCAGTATAAGACATGGCTAACCCCTAGTCCACGGTGGGTGTAGGTGCTACACCAGAGGGATCCGGGGTAAACGATGACTGGTCTGGGGTATAACAAATGGCCTCAACGAAGTTGTCCTCCATTAGCTGGGGCAAACTAATAGTTAGCTGTGGTGGCAAAGTTTGTTTGCATAGTTGTTTTCTCTTTGTTGCTGGAAGGACCATCCACGGGACCAGTAGTCTCCTCCATGGTCAAGCTGAAAATGGTGACTCTTTCCCAGGGAAGATCAGCAACAAATGGCTGTAAACACTATCAGTCTATAAAAGCTACTTTTTGACAGAAAAATACAGTCAAAACACTGTGCTAGTCCAACAAAAATAAAATAAACAAAATGTCTCCAAAGAAAAAAATGTTTTCAGTTATTTTACGCACCTTTAAACTGACAAAAAAAAATGAGTGTTCATTTTAAAAGTACATTACAGTCTTGTGGCAGTCAATTAACATACAACACTCCTAGCTTTAAAATAACTTTCCTGAAAATAAAGTGATAAAATAGTAACAAAAAAAAAAAAAAAACTGAAGACATTTTCTCCAAAGGGAACTTATCTGCAAAGCAAATTTGTTGAATTATTTATTTATTTAATTTATTGACATTTGATTACGAGGAATTCACCCCGGGGATCACGTCAGTCGCCCTGCTAGACAGGGGTCCAGGGAAGTAAATAGTGTGGGAAGAAATAGCCAGGGAATTGTTATGGCTAGGCTTGTATAGGCCCTAGGGCTGACAGCCTAGTACCAACCTATGAACCTATGACAGAGAAGAAGCCCATTTTCAGTGGAGACCTGGGAGAAAAGCTCCAAATTATTACAAAACATTTTAAGAACAATAATTTTACAATCTTCAAAAATAAAACAAAAACATCTGCAGTGTAAATAATTATAACACATTAGACATAATATAAAAACATTGGTTAAGAATCTATACAAGGTATATGACGATCATTTAATATTTATATAAATTTTATACAATTTGTAGAAAAATTAAACGCAAATTAGTTGTAACAGAAACAGGAAATGCAATACGAAGTGAGGGAAAAAAGGTATATTTAGAGAAAAAGGAACGAGAATTTGATAGCAGTAAGTGAAGGGAGAGTAAGGAGGTGTAAGGAATAAAAAGGTGCTTGCTCACATTTAGGGATATAGTTTACTATGGTTTTGAGCAAGAACAGAGCCAGATTTTAGCTAGGAAGTCTTTCATAGTGTTTTGAAAGATGGGAGGGAAGTTATAAACTTAACAGGTAAGGAGTTCCAGGCCTTAGCTACTTTGTACGAGTACAGACAATGCCCGCTAGATTTGTAGACAGACAGAAATTTTTGGTTACTAGATTGCAATGACCAACTGGAAACACAGGTATGTAGAATGTTTTTTAGTGCTGGATAGGCAGGTGGATAACTGGATAATTTTACAGGTGGTACAAAGCTGTGCATATATAATAGTCAATGTGGCAGTTCTAACCAACTTAGGCTTTTCAGTGTTATTCAGTGGTGGGTTCTGAAAGGGCTGTGTGCTGCAAATTTAGCAACTTGTTATAGCATTGGTTCATAGGTTGGTGCTAGGTTATCGGCCCTAGGGCCTATACAAGCCTAGCCATAACAATTCCCTGGATATTTCTTCCCACAATATTTACTTCCCAGGACCCCTGTCTAGCAGGGCAACTGACGTGATCCCCGGGGTGAATTTCCTATCTCCCATCCAACCATCAAGGTTCCTTTTGAAGAGGGCCAAGGAGGCGCTCTGCTTGACATATACGGGGAGTCTCTGGGTCAGGAACCTATCCCTCCAGCATGTTTTGTTCATTGTGATGACAAGGTTTAGATCCCTGGAGCGTGTGTCTCTGACGGATTGGGATTTCTTTAAGTAGAGCATGTCCAGCAGCTCAGAGTTTGACATGGCCTTGTATGTTAAGCAGAGATCGCCTCTGAGTAGATGACATGCCACAGAGTATAGCTGGAGTTTTTTTAGATGGTCAGCAAAGGGCATCTGCTTTAGGCCTGTACTTCTTTTAGTGAGGTATTTTTGCAGCCTTTCTAGCTGTTGCAGATATCTTGTGAGGTACATACCAAATGGGGCGTTGTACTCTATAACGGGTATAATGAGGGATGAGTACAGTGGGACAATGACCTCCTTTTTTCTGGATGAAAAGCCCTTAGTGATGAGGTGTGCCACATAGAAGGATTTCCTGACTGTTGTGGCGATGTGGTTATCGAAGGTGAGACCACTGTCTACCTGTGTCCCTAAGTCTCTCATCACACTTTCGGTGTTTAGTGTACTGCTACCTATGTGGTAATTCATGGGTACATGGTTTCGCCCAAAGGGGATAACTATACATTTCTTGGCATCAAGCTTGAGCCCATAGCTCTGGCACTAAGCATCTGTTTCTGTAAGGCCTTTTTGTAGAATATCCATATAATTTGGGGATTCAATAATGGTTCTCAGTTTGCAGTCATCTGCAAACTTTGTTAGCCAGAGTCCCTTAGTGTTGGCCTGTACTTTAGAGAAGTAGATGCCAAATAAGAGCGGTCCCAAGACTGAACCCTGAGGTACTCCACTTGTCTGGAGCTGGATTTGGAGTCGGCTACTTTTACAGTCTGGGTTCTGTCAGTAAGCCAGTTGGCAACCCATCAAGTGACGTAGGGATCTATGCCCAGCTTAGTAAGTTTATCTATGATTCCAGAGTGGGGGATGGTGTTGAAGGCCGTGGCGAGATCCAGATAGGCTGTGTGGACTGCCTTACCCTCATCTACAGCTCTGGAGACTGATTTGAAGAAGTCAATCAGGTTCAGGAGACAAGATCAGTCCTTCATGAACCCAAACTGGGTGGGGTCCAGTGTTTGAAGGTTGTCAATGTCTTTGTTTATAAGTTCCATGATAATTCGTTCCATGCCCTTGCAGATCAGGCTCATCAGAATGATGGGGTGGTAGTTCCCGGGATCCAAGGTGGATTCCCCCTTGTGGATTGGGATAACTGCAGCTGTGCGCCACTCAGTGGGCACAAAGCCTAAGGTGAGGCTATGATTAAACATGACACTTAGGTGAGGTGCCAGTTCATTTTGTAGTTCATGTAGCACACAGCCTGGGATGTCATCTGGTCCCATGGATGCTGCATTCTTAGCTTTGGAGAGTGCGGTTTCTACCTGTGTGGCCATGATTACCAGAATTTGGCAATATTTTGGTACTGAGATGGGCCCTTTAGGGGGTGAGACGGGGGTGAAGCTGGCACTAAATCGATCTGCCAAGATATTGGCAATATCCTTGGGATCAGTATATTTATTGCCATTCTGTTGTAGCTCAAAGCACATCTGAGCATTGGTTTTAATTTTTGTGAAGCCTGGACTTTAGTAAGGATGGGAGAGCCATAAAGAAGAGTGGAGAGAAGATAAGTAGTGGCAAGTGTAGTTTTAGTTGCTTTGGTGAGAAAGGTTTTGGCTCTGTAAAGCATCCCTAGTTTTAATATGTTTTTCTTATGCAAGTCTGCATATGCAAGTCAAATGTAAGATTATCACTCACTATCACTCCTAATAGTTTGCTATGAGAAGTGACGTCAATGGTTCTATTATTGAGAGAGGGCTTTAAATTTAGTTTTTTCATAAGAAAGGGATTTGGAGGAAAAAGTAGTAGTTTGGTCTTTTTTGGGTTGAGCATGAGTTGTGAGTTACAAAGTCGTGTTTCAGTGGCTGTTAAAGCTTCCCAAGTAATTTTTTGGAGGTGTACCATGTTGTCAGATATGCAAATGACAGTGGAATCATCTATGTACTGTTAGGGTGGCCTGTTGTGTGGAGTTATAGAAGGTGTTAAAAATGTTAAAGAGGAAGGAACCAAGGATACAGCCTTGTGCTAAACCCGTGGTGACTGGGAGGTAAGGAGAGAGCATGGAGTGCCACTTTACTGATACCTATTGGACAGGTAGCTTTTAAACTACAGACTTTAACAAAGTCATTTTTGTGTTTAAATTACCTGTTTAACTGTTGTAGGCTACACACTCAAGTGTGATAGCCATTTCTGTGCATTTAAAGTGTTTTTTTTATTGTATCTGCTTTATTTTCTGAAAAAAAAATACTAGTTTTCCCACCTTTCTAAGTTAGTACAGTCCAGTTTTCAGGTTAGTGCTGAATTCAGGGCTGTGTTACAAGCTTCTGTGTTTGCCCATACCTTACTTGGATAGAAGGAAGTTTCTCTGTTCACTGTGAGAGAGGGAGCTTTGAGCAGCCTATCTGTCCACGGAGGAGTGGTTTCAGGCCAGAAATTAGTAGTTTATTGGCCATTTTGAGCTAATTTCTATTTCTTTAATTTCCCTGCTATAAAAGCCGCATTTGCGCGGTTTTGCACACCGGGCAGCGCCGGTTAGCTAGGGTATAACTATTCCCGGCTCCACAAAGTGTACTCTTCAATTTTTCCCTTGGAACTAGACAAACTTTCAACTTAAGCACTCAAACCATTCACTTCTCATCCCGGCACTTGCTCAAAACTCATAGCAAGCACTAATAAACCTTAGCACTAGACCCCTCTATACTGTAGAGAAGGACAAGGCTCTCTATTCAACCTTACCAGCCAATCAGTAAAACAGTTCACTGTACCTCCGATCCAAATGGTGAATCTGGGCATTTTGAGGCAATGTTACAATTGCCTCATGTACACAGACAACCCTCTCCTCCTTCCATCAAACACTAATATATGTGAGAGATGCAATTATATAGACAAACTGGAGGCTAAGCTCTCTCAACCCAAGACTGGACCAGGCAGTCAAGAGGAGAAGGGAATTACTTGCATCACATCATCAGTGTCACATAGACTTATGAAACCAGCACCGGCAAAAAACACGCATAAATACACGAAAACATACGTGGAGGCGCTAAATAAAAATCTGCAAAAGCAACAGGGACCTCCAAAGCAGACATCCAAGCAACCTCCACCCCCCAACACAAACCATGAAACACATACTTCACAAAACCAGTGTGCTACGCAATCACAGCCCTTAAGGCAAAATAACATACCCAGCACACTAGTAATAGGTGACTCTATAGTCAGACACACTGACATCCCACTTACTAGGCTGAACAAGGAGAAGGTTACTGTTAGCTCCTTGTCGGGTGCCAGGATCCGCCACATAACACAAGCACTCCGGTCACTCCAGAACAAGTACAAATATGACTCTGTCATTGTCCATGTTGGTCTGAATGACCTGAGCCGTACCTCCCTGGACTACATGAAAAGAGACATGGAGGAGCTCTCTGATCACATAGCCCAGGCCGGTATGACCCTGAGTCTGAGTAACATCCTGCCCTCAACAAGAATGATACCACGGTATAGAGAAAAAATTATCAATTTCAACAACTGGCTAAGCTACTGGTGTCATTCAAAGGGGATTCAGTGTCTGTCAGCCTGGGATGACATGCTCGACAAGCCAAGCTGCTTTGCTAGAGACGGCCTGCACCTTTCACCCTTAGGCTTTCGAATACTGGCCAAGGCTCTTGCCATCCCGATAGTGCCTTTTTTGGGTCTATATTAGAACATCGAAGTTTCATAACTTCAAATGTTCTAATATCAAACCCTATTCAGCGAAAGCTGTAAATATCGAAGCAACAGAAAACCTAATTTTTTCCTAGGAAAAGAATTTGGTTGTCCGTTTCGGTTGCTTCGGTATTTTCAGCGTTGTGGTGGAAAGTTACGGGTTGGGTTCAGTTAAGTGTGCAATTGAGTGCGGATTAGGTCAGTTAGGTTGCGGGTTAGGTATTTGTGCGATTGTGTGGACATGAGGGTTAGGGCGTGGGTTAGGGATGTGTGCGATTGTGTGGACGTGAGGGTTAGGGCGGGTTAGGTGAGTTAGGGTTAGGGCGCAGGTGAGGTGAGTGTGCGATAGTGACTGACCTTAGGGTTAGTGTTTGGGTTAAGGTAAGTGGATAGTTAGTGGTGTGTGTATAGTTTAGTGTAGGGTTAGGTGTAAGACTTTAATTGTATGTGTGTGGATTGCTGTTTGTTTGGTCTGCTTGTGTTGTGTGTATGTCTTTTGGAACAACTCATTTTTTCCCTAGGAAAAAATTCGCTGTTCTGTATGTTTGATGTTTTCAGCTTTCGCTGAATAGGGGTCGATATTAGAACATTCGAAGTTTTGAAACTTTGATGTTCTAATATAGACCCCCCTTTTTAGGCATGGCTCAAAAGACAAATCTACCGCCGTAAATAGCACAAGTAACAAAAAACTGAGGGTAATGCTACTAAATGCCATAAGTCTAAACCTCAAAATGCATGCACTCGAGGCACTCCTCAGCATGGAGAAAATCGATATATGTGCAGTAACAGAAACCTGGTTTAAGTGTCCAGAGAGCATCCCAGCACTACCAGGCTACAACTCATACCATACATTTCGGCCACAAAATCCGGACAGAAATACAAAAAGAGGGGGAGTACCCATATTCATCAAGGATACCCACACCTCCAGGTTAGTGGCACAGCACAATGCTTCAGAGATAATCCACATGCAACTAACAACGGGCAAAACTGCTATTCAAATTATAGCTTGCTACAGATCATCCACCATGTCCCAGGACCCCCACTCCGCATTCCTGGAAACACTGGGAAACATAAAGGTCCTACCAAACACCCAGATATTGGGTGATTTCAATTACCCAAACATTAACTGGGAGAACTACTCAAGTACTAACTCCCTTGCACATTTCCTAGAATTTATAAACTCAAACGTCCTGGATCAACTGGTCAACACCCCCACCAGAGGTGGCAACATATTGGACCTGGTCATCACCAACATGTGCGACCGGTGTTCCACATCGGATGTCAACCCCTTGTTGGTTAGATCTGACCATAAACTAATCACTCTGGATAGCCACATTCCGGCACCACCCCCGGTCAAAGAAACCACCGTGAAAAACTTTTCAAAAGCAAACTTCACATTACTTAAGACCGAGATGGGAAGTTTCAAAGCCCCATGCTAAAGGCTAACTCTGTCCAAGCTGCAAAATATTTTACTAATGCACTCTATGAGCACCGACAAGAATGTATGGATCGTGCTATCCCAAACAAACCAACCAAGACTCACTCCTCCAAGAAAAGGAAACCAGTCCAGTGGACCCCTGCCATAAACAAGCTATACAATAGAATGAGGAAAGTAGTACAGAAAAGAGTAAAATCCCAAGAAGGGAAGACAATACTGATCAGTATCAGCAAGAAACTACATTTTCTCATAAAATCATCCAAGGCTAGCTTCGAAACAAAAATTGCCATGGACTCCAAAGATAATCACAAGGCATTCTTTAGCTATGTCAAGAATCTAAGTGACAATTCTCAGATCTGCTCGGAGTTAGTGCAGAATGGCACAAAATACACTGAACCAACCGATATAGCCAACATCCTGGCAGACAGGTTCAGTGCAAACTTCACCACCCTCTCACCCACAAAAGGGCCCATAACTATACCAGAAGAATGTAGTGCCCCTGAAATCACAGAGACTCAGGTTAAAACAGCCCTCTCCAAAGCCAAAAACACAGCATCAATGGGACCGAACGGTGTCCCAGGCTGCGTCCTACATGAGCTCAAAGATGAACTAACCCCTCACCTAAACACACTGTTTAAACACAGCCTCTCCACAGGCTATGTGCCCACAGAGTGGCGCACAGCAACGGTTATTCCGTTCCACAAAGGTGGAGCCACAACGGACCCTGGGAACTATTGCCCTATAAGCCTGACTAGCTTGGTCTGCAAAGCTATGGAGCGCATCATCATGGATCTCATTATCAGAGACATTGGGAACCACCAAACACTGGACCCTACCCAGTTCGGCTTTGTTAAGGGCAGATCATGCCTCCTAAACCTGGTGGACTTCTTTGAGACAGTTACCAAGGCTATAGATGAGGGAAAGGTGGTCCACACAGCCTACCTAGACCTCGCAAAGGCCTTCAACACCATTCCCCACTCAGGTATTAGAGACGAGCTCACCAGCCTGAACATAAACCCCTACATCATGAGATGGGTTGCCAACTGGCTCATGGACAGAAACCACATGGTAAGAGTTGTGGGAGCTAGGTCTGACTCTAAACCGGTTACAAGTGGCATTCCCCAGGGCTCAGTCCTAGGACCTCTCCTGTTCAGCATATACTTCTCAGAGGTACAGGAAGCACAGGAGGACTATGGCTGACCAAGTTCGCAGCCGACTGCAAACTAGAGGCTATAATTGACTCTCCTGCTGACATAGACATCCTCTAAAAGGGTCTCACTGAGACAGATACCTGGTTTCAAAACCACGGCCTCAAGCTAAATGCCAAAAAGTGCATAGTCAACCCCTTTGGAAAAAATAAAGTACGCACAAACTATCACATAGGTGGTAGCCCCCTAAATACTGAAGACATAAGGGATCTGGGGATCCAAGTAGATAGTAACCTCTCCTTTGATAATCACATTGCCAAAGCTGTTAGAAAATCCTTCTATGTGGCCCACCTAATCACAAAAGGGTTTGCATCCAGATTGAAAGACGTCATTGGGCCCCTCTATGCATCACTCATCAGACCCATCAGAGTACAATGCCCCATTTGGGATGTACCTTACAATACACCTGCAAACAACTGGAAGGACCACAGAAGTACTTCACCAAGAGGATCACTGGCCTCAAGCAGATGCCCTATACAGCTCGTCTGAAGAAACTCCAGCTGCACTCGGCTGCATACCGCCTACTCAGAGGTGATCTCTGCCTGACATACAAGGCCATGTCCAACCCAGATTTGATGGACATGCTCCACCTAAAGAAAACCATATTCCCTCGAGTCACACGCTCCAGGGATCTAAACCTCAACACAACAACAAAGAGGATGTGCTGGAGGGATAGATTCCTGTCCCAGAGAATTCCCATGTTCTGGAACAAGATTCCAATCTACATTAGGAAGAGTTCCTCGCTAACCCTCTTCAAGAGAAACCTTGATGAGTGGATGAGAAACAAAGTTTTCGATGGCTCTGCTGGACAGAGGCACAGGGAACTAATCTAAGAGGGTGGCAAAAGCCAACACATTCCGGCTAGGCTTATAAATGCCTTCGGGCAGATAGCCTAGTACCTACCTATGAACCTAAGGCTGGGCTGAGAGAGAGACCTAGTGAGGACATTTGAACTAGAATTTTGCTGTGACAAACTGTGTCTAAGGCTTTAGAAAAATTTAGAAATAAGGGAGACTAGTTTGCCATTATCTCTAGCTTTATTGACAGTATCTGTATAGGTTAGAAGGGCTGGTTACTCGAGTGCAGCTTGACTTGCGGATATGCAGCAGTCCCATCAAGGCAGGGTCTGAGATTGCTTTGTATGCCAGTCAGAGGTCACTGAGCCTGTCTGTGCAGCTTAGATGTTTGAGGCCCTGGATTCTCCTGGTGAGGAACCTCTGTCATCTCTCCAGTTGCTACATGTGCTTTGTAAGGTACATGCCGAAAGGGGCACTATACTCAATAATGGATCTTATAAGGGAAGAATATAGGGATGTTATGACTTCATTGTCCATGGATGAGATACCCTTACTAATGAGATGGGCCACACAGAAAGCTTTCCATATAACGGAGGCAACATGGTGTATATTTTGTTTAGTAAAAAGTACTTTTAGGAGCACAAACAACTGTACCACATCTTTTTCTTGCTACCTCTGCAGCTTTCTAAAAAATGCACTCACTGACTACAGATCTTTATCAGTTTAGTTTTTGCTTCAGGTCTGTCAAACTATCCTGGATTGCCAGGGTAGTCAAACTGTTTATTAGATCACCCAGAACAGCCCTCTTATCCATATCGGATAATCAAGTCCTTTACAAAGCGTAACTGCCACAAATTCACTTTATAAGCTCGAAATTCTGAAATCTCGAATTTCAGAATCTCAAGCCCATAAAGTGGAAAATCCAAATACCCGAAACCACAAAACCGCGAAAGCCGAAATCCCAAAACCATAAAACCACGAAATTCAAACTCCCAACACTTTCAAACACCATACTCACAAAACTAAAGAAGCACACACACCTCCCCTTATTATATGCAGGGGGCAAGCCCCCCTGCACCCTCCACATCCCCCTACTTAAATATTCTAACTCCAAGGTCACACTACATACACGAAACACCACCACACAAACTACATTCCTCTCGCACACACACTTCACAGTAACAACACACACTACACACACTACAGCCCCTACCCAACAACCCTTAAACATAAACACTTACCTGAATCCATGAACACAGCGCAATACCAGGACCGCTAATTCAAAATCGCCCGCATTCGAGATTTTGAATTTCACGCTTCTGGGGTTGCGATCTTGGATCCTTCCACTTTATCAGCTCGAGATTCTGAAATTTGAGATTTCAGTATTTCGAGTTTATAAGGTGCTCCCAACTACCACACCCAAAACTACATGCCCATACAGGAAGCTCTACCTCATTACAATTATACTTGCTTCTGTGTTCACCAAGTTTATGTGCAGTATTATTACATACCAGCAGCTTACTTTGGCCATTTTCTCTAGGATGGAACTTTGGTAGTCATTAAGAGGGCCTGACAGTTTGAGTTCCTAACTTACAGGGTTGTTGAAGTATAGCATATTTTAATTACCATACAGTCAGTGGTACTGTAGTCCCAATCTGAAGGCATAGCAGAAAGGAAAATGCTTTGTTCTCCGAGTCTGCATACAGTTTCAGCATACCTATATCTACCTTATGATTTTTGTACAGATCTGGTCTGTCTTGCAGAGTTGTTCTATATTCTGTTGTCTCTGTCTCATCTCCTGTGCGCATGACTTGCTGGACGTGTCCATAACTGTATTAGACAAATGGGAAAGGACAGCAAGCGAGAGATATACTAGAGTTGTGTTTATATACTCACAGCATTTCCCCTTTGGGGAAGCTACTACCTTTTCTCCCCAGCTATCATTATCCCTCATTAGGTTCAGGTTCTCTGAAAAAATATGCTCTGAGAAGAACCTGAAAAAAAAGGAAATTCACCATGAACTATGTAAAAGAGAGGAAATCCACCACAGCTCAGCATCATTGCTCCCCTTCTTCTGATGCATGAATGGAAAAATGCTTTACTCCTAAAAGAGTCTGTTTATTAAAGAATTTTAAGGCCGAGACAGTGGACAGGTAACTACTGCTGACAGACAATTAACCCTGGACAACTCAAAATGAAACCCATTTTGCATATAGGTGCACTAAGTTTATGATAATAGTTTGCAGTACTGGCAAACTTTCAAAGTGTAACTATTGATTCAGCACTGAGACCTTTCAATCCTGTCTAATTGTTAATGGGGGATTCAAAATGTTTGAAACTTTAGCTGCTACTGCAATTTACCTTCACAGTGACAATGTTTCACCCTGGTGGCCTGACTCGTATAGAAATGTCTTCTTCATGCCCCACTGAAAATGCAGGAAATGGAAGATGGGGCTTTCTCTTCTTAGTTTTTTTTTTTCCTCAAACTTTTTCTTGAGGCATATCTTCCATAGTTTTTCCCTCCCACTGGCTCTTGTACTAAGCCTTTACAGATGTCACAGTCTGTAAGCTTATGTTTCATTCAAGACAAATGATACACTATGGAAATCTTTGGCAGACGTTGCCACAGTCATACTAATAAGGCATTATGGTCTCCCGTGGAAGACACAGAAGCCTACATCTGAATGAATGTACCTCAAATTACGAATTATGCATTTTAAAAAGAAACCTGACAATATGTCATAACCAATTACACATTTATTTATACACAAGTAAATATGCACAAACGTTTATGTAAAAACAATCTGAGAAATGACAGCACTTCTGCACTCAACTGTCACTAAGTAGCAAAATGTGAGACGATGCTGACACAATGCGCTGTAGGACTCCTGATATCAGTACACCTGCATGAAGAAATTGACAATGCACATATATAATGGGTCAGGCACTATTTGAAATTGTTCAGCCACTGAAAGTTTCTATAAATTCAATAGATATTATTGGTATAATGTTTTTTCTTGAAGTAGAATTAAATATGGGAGGGTGATAGCTTCTAATGTGCTCACAATAGGAATGCCAGTCTTGGAGATAAGCTTCTTGTTTATATATGATTCTGCACAGATGTTCTCCATATGTTTTATACGGTTTCCTAATGGCCACGTGCACACTGTACAGTTATTCTCTGCAGTGCAGTACATACATTAACAGTGTAGCTGTATTACGTGTGCCAGTCTGGCACTATGGCCTGAGCTACACATGGACACTGTCAACTATGACCAGTATGTGATCTAGTTATCAAAACTCCTGTATTAGTAGTGTCCAATCATCATCTTCCAAGTAAAAAATAATGATCAAATACAGTTTCCTTCAATTATGGTTTTTTTATGGCATAATTCTTTAATAATACTTTACATTTTTTAAACAGACATTACCTTTAAAGAACTTCCTATTCTTTCACTTCTAGCATGTGACCTGCAATAATAGAAACATGAAATTACAGCACTGTCAATAATCATTAAGCAAGTTTTTACAATGCTACTCAAACAAACTGTACTTTTTTTTAATTACTAGTTATTTTTCCTGACAGATTTTGAAAAAAAAAAAGAACAGTTATAGCTTAACATAACAATACAAGGATATATTTCTGCCACATCCTTAGTCAAAGGACAAACCCTGGAACCAGCTGATCAAGCATCTTCCACAGAAGAGTCAATCTACACTTTCTTGCTAGGAGCTACCACCCAGGCATCATTTGGCAACACTTGAGTGAACCAAGTATAGGATAATGTTGGAAAAGGTGGTCTTCAGGTATACAATTCACACAACAGGAATCTTGTAAAAAAAGTGTTTTGTATTTGTAAAAATCACCCCATCATTTCAGTTCCTTTTAAATATAAGTTTAGTTTAAGAACCATTAATAATAATAAGTCACATGAATCAATCAATAAAATGTTAAAAGAACTATGCCTAAAATAAACATAGCAATAAATAATAACTTAATACAAATACATACTAAAATGTTCCCGTTAAATAAAAATCACTTGCATCTAAAATGTGTTTAATAAATATGCATATATAAAAAAAGTCTGCAAAAAACAATTTTTATGGCATTAAGTTTAAGTAATGGTTGAATGGAAAGATATTCATTAAGTCCTGGAAAACTAAGGGCATTTAGCCTACGCTGCCATAAAAGCTCTTTGTGCTCAAGTCTAATTTGCCATTAACCTCCCTTGGCACTGGGGGGGGCTACTTTTCAAAAATCCCAAAGTGAAATCTGTCACACTGCATACAATTTACAGAGTGTTTGTATAGTGCATTGTTGTCAATTTTATTCTTCGTATCATAATTTTGCTCAAATCCTTTTACATAAACTTCTTTCTGCTTTCCCAAATAAATTGCAGAGCAGGTCGAACACTGTTAAACAAACAATGCCCTTGGTTTGACAGTTTCTCTTCTAAAACTGTACCATGGTTCCTGGACCACTTTCAAAATTCAAAGTTTCTACCTCAAGAAGATATGAACCTTGTTTGCAAAATCAACACTTTGACATTTGTCCAAACCGCCTATCGAAATTCTGGTCTGTCGCGACCATATTTTTGACATTACATGCAATTTTATATATAAATAAAGGTTCCTTCCCATCAGATTGGAAATGTTTGGTTGCTACCTTAAAATGTTCCAATTATTATTCACTATACATTTGACATCTTTACTGCATTTGTTGTATTCTAAACTATAGCACGTTCAAACTTGTTCAAGGGGGGGTTTAAACCTGGAAATTGTGCCTTATTCTTATTTGGAAGTCCCTCGCCTAACAGGTGTTTGAATTTTCTTCCCCATTCTAATAAAACCTTCCCCACAATAACATGAACTAATTCTTCTGGGTAACCCCTAGAAATAAATGTTCTGAAAACAACTTCCAGCTCACAAAGCAAATCATCATTACTAGAGGTCATCCTTATCACCTTAATACATTGACCTTTAAACTCTTTTTCTGGAAAAAGGGTGGCAACTTGAAAAGGGCAGATACGTGTTACTAAAAGTAGGTTTCCTAAAAATCTTGGACTTACAACCATCATCAGCCAAGGTTATTAAGGTATCCAAATAGTTTATACTGGTCATGTCACAGTGTGAGGTAAACTTTAAGAACTCTGTGGTGCTGTTCAAATATACCATAAAATAATCAATCGATGTGACAGGTCCCTCCCAAAGAATAAATAGTTTATCTAGGAAGCTAAGGTACAGATTAATGTACTTGAAAAATTCACTGTTGAACACAAATGATCCTTCCCAGTCTAACAGCACCAAATTAACATACACTGGGGTGCAAGCAGCACCCACTGCTGTGCTCATTTTAGGCATTGTTCTTTACGATTATATTGTTTGATTCATGTGACTTATTATTCTTAATGGTTCTTAACAAGCTAAAATTGTACTTAAAAGGAACTTGAAAGGATGGGGTGTTTTTATTCTGATGAAGTCCTTGCACAGGATGAAAGTGCTCAATGAACAACATTTTTTCTACAAAATTCTTTTTGTGTGAATTGTACACCTGGATACCACCTTTTCCAGCATTATCCTATACTTGGTTTAATTCAAGTAATAACATTTTAAACACTTGAGTGACCAAAGTATAGACAACTCTGCTAATTTCTCAGCTCCTTCCTACTACGGAATGTCTTAATTCTCCACAGTATACCAGGATGAGGAGAAGATGTGTTTATATACCTGTGTGGTGGGGATACACCAAGAGGAATGCCCTAAAACCACCAGATGCATGAGGCAGCGCATATTCCCTTAGGCC
Organism: Protopterus annectens; assembly: GCF_019279795.1. Classification (NCBI taxonomy): domain Eukaryota; kingdom Metazoa; phylum Chordata; order Ceratodontiformes; family Protopteridae; genus Protopterus; species Protopterus annectens. Next base: position 11,483,737 of record NC_056748.1, read on the forward strand.
AGATGAAAGTACACCAAACATCACAACTAAGGGCTTAAATTTCATTAGGATATATTTTCCATCAAGTTCTAAGCATAACCTCAACAATTATAGAATACCAGTAAGACACTATTATAGTCCTGCCAAGTTGTCAACATCTGTGAGGGAAGCCTATCAAGAATCGTTAGACAAGACCCACTAATACAAGTTAAACAAAATTAACTCTGTCCAACAATACATCCTAAAGGAGACATAACTGCCTACAAAGAACAGTATACTGTGTGACTGGGCAAGTCACATCACTATCCTAGTATTCATATGTCCCTGAGAACAAGTACCGTCCCACTTCACCAACAATATAACAAAATTAAAGGTGGATGAAGAGAGAAATGAAAAAAGAAGAAGCATAGGTATTGCAGGGTTCTCCTAACACATACAAGGTCTTGGTGCAATGTGCAGATTGCAATACTCACTGAAAGCATACACAACTCCAGTGCCAGATTCACCATCAACCAGTACCAAAAGAGTTTTAAAACCAGCCAAACTGCCCCATGTCTAACATACAGTAATTAGACAACTGGCATAAAAACTGACTCCTAACCTCATTTAGGCAGTGGATGTCAAGTTAAATTCAAATTCTGCTGCTGTTTAAACAACAGCTACAAGGCTAGCAGTTTCAAATACATGTAGTGTTCATTACCATCAAAATGTCAGGAACTACTTTAAGACTGCTGTAGAGACTGTAAAAAAGAGCTCAAAGACAGACGGAGGCCAAATACTCTGGGAGGTCAGAGTCCCTGATGGAGGAAATTAATTTGTTTATTCATAGGTTCATACTAGGCTATCTGCCCTAGGGCATTTATAAGCCTAGCCAGAGTGTGTTTCGCTTTCGCCACCCATTTTAAATTAATTTTGCTATGCCCTTTTTCGAGGTTAGTATACTGTGCCTCTGTCTAACAGAGACACAGAAGTGATACCCGGGGTAAACCTATGATCTCCCATCCACTCATCAAGATTCCTCTTGAAGAGAGTCAATGAGGGACTCTGCCTAACCTGGATTGGGATTTTATTCCAGAGTGAAGGGAGCCTCTGGGTTATGAATCTGTCCCTACGGCATGTCCTATTTATTTCAGTGCTGAGGTTCAAGTGTCTTGAGCGCGTAGCTCAATGGGATTTGGATTTTCTGAGGTGCAGCATGTCCATTAATTCCGGGTTAGACATGGCTTTATACGTCAGGCACAGATCGCCTCTGAGCAGGCAGTATGCCACTGAGTAGAGCTGGAGTTTCTTTAACCGGGCAGCATATGGCATCTGTTTGAGCCCTTTGATCCTCTTGGTGAGGTACTTTTGGGGTCCTTCCATTTGCTGCAGGTGTCTGGTAAGGTACATCCCAAAAGGGGTATTGTACTTATGGGCCTGATGAGGGATGAGTAAAGAGGCACGATGACCTCCCCTGATCTAGATGTGAATCCCTTCATGATTAGGTGGGCTATATAAAATGTTTTTCTAACCACTTTGGCCACGTGGTTGTCAAATGAGAGATTGCTATCAACTTGGGTCCCCAGGTCCCTAATTACTTCTTCTGTACTTAATGAATTACCACCTATGTGGTAATTTGTGGGCACTTTGTTTTTGCCAAAGGGGATGACTATACACTTTTTGGCGTTTAGCTTGAGACCATGGCTCTGGCACCAGTTGTCTGTTTCTATGAGGCCCTTTTGGAGGATGCTTGTGTCGGCTGGAGAGTCGATTATGGCACCCAGTTTGCAGTCATCTGCGAACATGGTCAGCCACAGCCCTTCTGTGTTGGCCTGTACCTCCGAGAAATATATACCGAACAAGAGAGGCCCCAGGACTGAGCCTTGTGGGACGCCACTTGTAACTGGTTTGGAGTCTGACATGGCTCCAGCAATTTTAACCATGTGGGTTCTGTCCTTGAGCCAGTTTGCAACCCATCTAGTGACATAGGAGTTTATATTTAAGCTGGTGAGCTTATCTATAATGCCCGAGTGGGGTATTGTATCGAAGGCTTTTGCGAGGTCCAGGTAGGCTGTGTGGACCACCTTCCCCTCGTCAATGGCCTTGGTGACAGTTTCAAAGAAATCGGCCAGGTTTAAGAGGCAGGATCTGCCCTTAACAAAGCCGAACTGGGTATGATCCAGTGTCTGTAGGTCCCCAATATCTTTATTTATGAGGTCCATGATGATCCTTTCCATAGCTTTGCAGACCAAGCTAGTCAGGCTTATGGGGCGATAGTTTCCAGGATCCGTTGAGGCACCAGCTTTGTGGAGAGGGACCACTGTTGCTGTACTCCACTCTTTGGGTACATATCCTGTAGTAAGGCTGAGATTGAACAGTAGTTTTATGTTTGGGTTTAGCTCTTCTTGGAGTTCATGTAGGATGCAGCCTGGGACACCGTCTGGTCCCATTGATGCTGTGTTTTTTGCTTTGGAGAGGGCGGCTCTTACCTGAGCATCTGAGATGTCAGGGGGGCAGCACTCTGCTGGTATAGATATTTGCCCTTTTGGTGGGGAGGGGGGGGAGAAGTTTGCGCTGAAACTGTAAGCTAGGATGTTGGCAATGTCTGTCGGTTCGGTGTATTTTTTGTCATTTTGGACTAATTCTGAGCATATCTGGGAATTCTCACCCAGGTTCCTAACATAACTAAAGAAAGCCTTGTGATTATCCTTAGTGTCCTGTGCAATTTTTCTCTCGAAGCTGGCCTTAGACGATTTTATGAGTGCCCGTAGTTTTTTGCTAATACTGATCAGAGATGCCTTCCCTTTTTGGGATTTTGCTCTATCATGTAGTAGCTTCCTCCTTCTATTGTATAGTTTGTTTATGGCTGGGGTCCACCAGACAGGATGTCTGCCTTTGAAGGAGTGGGTCTTGGTTTTATTTGGGATTGTATGATCCATGCATTCCTGAAGGTGTTCATAGAATGCGTTTATAAAGGATTCTGCAGTCTGGGCCGTATTTTCACAGCTCTAATTTTAATTTTTACTACAAGAAATATAGTTAAGGAGATGGTAGCAACTCCTGACCCCGAGAAGGCAGATGTTGCATTTGGCTCTCATTCTGCTGTAGGTTATTACCTAAAGCTTCTGGTAAATCTTTTATTTTTCATCTTGTTTCATCCAAAAAAACAATCTGAGCAACATGTCAGTCAAGAAATGCATAAAACACAAGATTAACAACAAGGCTGCAGGGGGATTTACCTGCACTGCTGGTTCAAACTAATGACCTGGCTATGAGAGAAAGGAGGTAAAACATAAGTGACTTATGATTATCTTGTATTATGATGGTGGTGGTGGGGTGACTAGTCAACACTACTACATTCCTAAGGGTCTTTCAAGGGGCAACAGAGAGATATGAATAGAGCAGCACAACTCTTCAGTTTACGAAGGTGGAAGGATACATGGGTTGGAAGATTGGTATAATGGTTAAGATGTTTACCTTACAAGCACAAGGTGCAGGGTTTGATTCTCACATGGGGTAACTGGCTAGGCTTAAAATGGCCCACAAGGGCAATTAGCCTAGTAGTAATTTATGAACCTATGAATCTATGAACATGCCCTCACTGCTTCTGAAAGCACTAAACACACTTGCCATATGGAGAAGTGATGCTAAAGGGTAGGGCATATCAAAAATGCCACCCCAAGGTTTAACAGCCTTGAAGACCTGTTGTCCAGTTCTAATCCCTACAAACATGAATGGTTATTATTGATAAAAGACAGTGTAACGATGTTCTGGGGTTGGAATGGAAAATTAATTATGAAGTAACATCCTTGCATCACATCAAGTGGTTTACATTTCTTCCCTAATTTGTTAAACTTCAAAAAGTACATTAGAGAGTTATTACTACGAGATGGTTTTGTTAATCCATATCCCTAACATGATAACATCAGAGCTGTGGAACAGCATAAATGGTGTTATCCATAACATTTGTCAACTCACTGAAATTCTAGAAAAGATCATTGACAACCTGTCATATTCTGGATGACATTTCAAAGTATGATATCCCCAACAATAGGCATCACAGATGTTGACCCAATTAGATCATTTTCACTTTTGCGGATCAAATATACTCTAACATGGGGAAAAGTAAACCAACTAGGGCAATATTCCTTGATCTTTGATACTGCTGATTATTACCTGCTTCTTTTGGAAACTTGGTGGGACAGGTTTCTCCTTAGATATTCTGCAATGGCTTAAAAACAGGAATGAGCTTTGTGTTATGCTGATCGGGAGTCTGTTCCAGAGCAGCAGTATTCTCTGTAAAAAATTCCTGTCCCTCCAAGGAATTCTGTCGATGCTGCAGAAGAGGTTTAGATCCATAGACCAAGTACTTCTGAAACAATCTGACTTTGCTAATGTGCAGTAAATCCATCACTATTGGATTGAAAGATGCCTCACATGCCAGATGCAGATCACCACTTAGCAGTCTGCAAAATACAGAGTATAGTGACAAGGCCATGTTGTGCACATTATTTAGGCCTGGTATCCTTTCAGTTAATATCTCTCTTGGCGTTCTAGTTGTTGGATGTGTCTGAAGAGAAGCATGCCAACGGGGGCATTATACTCCATAATTCATCTAATAAGGGCCAAGTAAAAGGGAACAATGAGATCCCTATATCTAAACACAATCCTTTTGTTTATAAGGTTTGCAATAATCACTTCTTTTGTTAAAATTTATGTGATCACCAATCAACGTTTTCAACATGTTTTTTGTCAATCAAATTTATACCCTCAATTAATAATACTCATGCACCACACACACAAACTTTAGGAAGAAAATTGTTTTCTGTATTCTTGTCTCTCCACTCATTTACACCAATTCACTGGAACTACTGGGACTTCCTGTTTTTTTTTTTTTGACTGTCCTTGGCAAGAATGCTACCCATATCATCTGTCCTGTTTGGGCGAATCCCGTTGATTCTGCCTTTGGCCATTTCCTTAAAAATCTTTTCAGACATTTTAATGGCAACACTTCAAACAGCTGCTTTTCACACATATCTGGAACTTAAAACACCAGATACTAATGCAGCTGTTTTTTGTACATGCTCAGAACTGCAGTCCTAGGTAGCAAGCATTTGGTTTGGCAACATTTTTATTAAACATGAAATGATCAGAAACCATATGACTGAAAATTCTGGACAAGAAAGTAAGAAGTGATTAATCTGTGCTACTGACCCGAAGTTCACATAGAGGATTATGAGCAGGTTGCCGATCACAACCGTCTTATTATGTGTTCAAGATATGGATGCCAACTGTTGTCAAGGTGAATATCAGCATCCATTTCGAAAACACATAATAATGGGCTATGACTGGAGATCTGATTATAATTCTTTTGTAGTGCATGAAGCTTTATCATCTCCATGTAGTACCAGTTACAGAAAAAAGCACTAAGTGTTTTGCCAACTTTTGAAGTTATAAAGCACTTGTGAGCACTATCAGGCAGTAACACACTCTCTTATGTTACAGAAAGTCATGGGCACATTAGTGGCACAGACAGTGGGCAGAAACAAATCTGTTTTTAATTCTGCCTGCTGTTTGTTGGCCACTACTGGCAGAGTTAAGTGCCTAGTGTGATGCCTAATCTTGACAATGAAGCAGGGGGTGCTTAACAATTGTTAAGATTTGGTCTTTCGCTATAGAAGCGTTTAACTGGTTTGTCTTTTTCCAGATATTATAATATACTGCAGATTTTCACGGTGGTATGCAATACAAGTGCAAGCTGATAAAGATAAGATGGTAACTAGCACTTTCACATCACACCTGTTAAGCTGTATGATTTCAATCAGTTATTACATTTTGATCATGTCTGGGGAATCAAGAGAAACCCTTTCCAGATCATACATTCTAGCTTGTCATATGCAACTGACAAATTATACTTGAAAAATTATTCCTGGCCTGCTGGAGTGAAACACGAGGCAGGTCTCATTCCTGCCTGTGATACCAAGATGGGTGATAAGCTGAGGTTGCTGAAAGGCTGGCTGGGTGGGGTGGGGGGAAGAGATGTTGCTATAATGAGGCTGCACCTAGTACATACTAGGCTTTAATAAATATGACTTTCTGATGATGTACCAAGCATTTCCCTTTCCTGACTGTCTTGGATGACAGAGCCAGCCTAGTGTTAAACATGCTATGACGCCAGGCTTTATGACTGGGAAACACTCTGCCCTTTAGGGGGGTTAGCACACTGATAGGTTACCCTGTGGTGCATAGCTCTTATAGAAGCAACACAGCAAAGAGGTATTTACAGGAATGGGAGGACAGCATCCACTATAAATTACTCAATGAGGTGCAACCTGGCAGGAAAGTGTTTACGAATGGGAAGATGGTGTCTTCTGATTGTGAGCAGGGTTGCAGTTAGGGACTGGTGGGATGGATATCTTAAAACAAGTAATGCGAGACACATTTTGAAGTACCATACCTTATCCTAGGAGTTACAATAAAGACAGCCAAGTATTAGCATCTATCTTACCTCATAGCTCATTAATCTACCATCTGTGACTACTTCTTGGAGGTATTTTATATGGTGTCAAATTAAGACTAAATTCCATGAAGCAAGAATCCTTTTTGGATTGCTGGATGTACCAAACAATACAAATGGGGTATGAGATATGACAGTATCATTGCCATAAGCATCAGTACTTCCGGTAGTCACTAACGCTTTTGTTTTGCATTCATAGGTAGTTACTAGGCATGCGATCCAGGTGACTGTTGAGGAACAAAGCCCGAATTCCAAATTGCCCTCAAGCACTGTCTGGTTAAGTGACTTGTTCATGGCCACACAGTAAAGCAAATGAAGACTGAGGGAATTAAACCCTGCAACACAAGAACAACCTGTTTGTCATTGAGGAAAATCCATTTTCAACAGAGGCCTGAGGAGAACAGCTCCACAACATGTAGCTAGTTAACAGTTCATTGCTTTAATCCTCAGCACTAACTGCCAGATTCTAATTTCAAAAACATTTTATTAAAAGATCACATTTTGCATAATTTTTTTTGTAAAATCAATGAACCACTAATCTTTCCTACTTTACATATTCATACCAGCCTGTACACGCTAATATAAATAAATCCATAACCCCGGACTTTTCCCAAACTGCACGGTAACTTGTCTGAAAAATGACAGCTTATACCCAGAAGTGTGTATTATGTGTCACTGTGAATGGAGTTGCAGATTAGGAACAATGTACATCACTCATACAAGTTGCAAGAAAAGGACATCATAAAGTTATTTAATATATTTAATCTCAAAGAGGATGACAGAGGTATTTAAAATAGCAGTACACTGTGATTACGAGCTCTTCAAGAGTGAAACTGAAATTTCTTTAAAGTCGGTAAAAATTTTCACTGAAGGCAAAATTCAGTTACTGGCTAGTAATTACACTGCCTGTATGCCAGCAAAGAAGAAAGTTAGAGACAGCAGGAGAAAATAAGAACAGGGGAAGAAAAGCTCTGGCTGGAAAGAATTGTGCAGCTTTTCAGCAAAAAGCAGTTCAAGTTTCAGTTTTAGGACAGGAGATGGCTTCCAGTAATTCAGAGCAAAATAAATTAAATGCACTCAAACAGTTGTTTAAAATAAGAAATCCACTTGAGGAATATATAAAGTCAAATGTCAAAAGGCTGGGAAAAAAAACAGAAGCTTCTAAGTAGCTATTGATCAAAGTCATTATTCATCAACCCCCATTTTCTCAATTTGTGTACATGGGGTCAGGGTGTCACATACACTGTCACTACCGCTCAATTCAGTTACACTTCCCTACTTTATTTGACAATCATATCAGACTGTCACAGGTCTTTTCTCATGTAAATTCCTGATCTCTTGGTTGCATATCCTTATTTCCTCTTCCCTTGTTCCTTTCTCTCCCAAATCGTCACCATAGGTTCATAGGCGATTACTAGGCAAATGAACCCAGAGCCTTTTTTAGGCCTAGCCATGCTTCCCAAATGTATCTGGACAAGTTTTGATACCCTAGGGTTATTTTAAGGGGTACATGTAGGCTTGGGCATGGGTGGTCATGCATTTACATGCTGCTTCTACTTTGCTTACTAGAGACATAGGTTAACAGATGAGGATTAAATATCCAGTTCATCATCCACTGGCCCAATTTATGCTTGAATTAGGTTAGGGAAGAATGAACAGCTGTGTAAAATGTTACCATAACCATGGATGTCCTTCTCTTCTATATGCTGCAGTATTCATAACATGTGGGAGTCCGCCTCCGGCGGACTCATATGTCCGGCCAGTATACCAAAGTCTAAACACCACTGCAAGGTACGTGCGATGGCACACATAACTCAACGTATTTCAGCCATAAAAAGACGTCAGGTATAAAGCAGACGTCAGCATGTACCTATCTCAGAACTGAATGCCATAAAGCACCAGCCTGAAAAAAGTGAGCAACAGGTAACCAGGGATCAGGCAAGCATCAGGGGGAAGGCAGGGGAGGAAGCAATACTGTAGCATATAGAAGAGAAGGACATCTATGGTTATGGTAAGATTTTAAAGAACTACTCTACATCCTTCTATTCATATGCTGCAATATTCTTAACATGAGGGAGAGTGCCAAAGCTCATGCAGAGGATGAATTGGGATGAAGGAGCAGAAATATTTTCCACAAAGTCATGGAGAATAACTCTAGCAAACCCTGCTCTGGACTTGAAATAACATCCAATTTGCAGTGCTTGATGAAGGTATGAACAGAGGACCAGGTAGCTGCCTTCAGGAGAGAAGCTGTATCCAGTCCTTTAAAGAAGGCCCCAGAAGAGGACAGAGCCCTAGAGCCCTAGTAGTGTGCGCCCTTACAGGGGAAGACAGATCCTTTCCATTGGCTGAGTAGCAGAAAGAAATGGCTTTAGAGATCCAAAAAGAAACAGTTTGCTTGGAAACAGGTTGACCCAGAGCTCTCGGGTGATAGGAGACAATCTGTCAGACTTGCGGATGGGCTTGGTTTTGCAGAAATAGTATCCAAGTTGTCTGAATGTCCAAGGTGTGGAGAATCCTCTCAATGGAGGATTGGAGAAAAAGGAAGAAGGTAGGGAGATAATTCATTTAACACCTTGGGCATGAAGGATGGGTTAGTCAGAAGAGAAACCCTGTCCCTATGAAAGACAGGGAAGGTTGAAAAGGCCACGAGGGGATTCACCTCAGAAACCCTTCTGGCAAAGGTAATAGCCACTAGAACCACCATTTTCCATGTACAGTGTTGCAGGGAGGATGACATTGCTGGTTTGAAGGAGGCTAGGGTAAGTTTTTACAGGACAAAACTAAGATTCTAAGGAGGAGGCACTGGTTTTCTTGGTGGTCTAATGTGAAGGACACCTTTTAGAAGCAGCTTGACTTCCAACCTGGAAGACAAGGGAGGAGTCATAGGTAAGCATGCTGAAATGGCAGACAGATGTGCCTTAACAGAGGAATATGACAAGCCACTCTTCATTAATTCACACAGGTAAGACAAAACCACTGCCACCTCTACAGACAGCGGTTGTAAGTGTTTTTTAAGACACCAGAAGGAAAATCTCTTCCATTTGGAGACACCAGATTTCCTAGTAGTGGGTTTTCTGGCCTCCTGTAGAACATCCTCAGTGTAAAGGTGTCTAAAGGGAATCAAAGCCCTATCACCCACATAATCAAGTTTAGGGTCAACATCTGTGAATGTACTAGAGATCCCTTGTCCTGTGCGAGCAAGTCCATCCTGAGGGGTAACTTGTGGTGACTGCCCTTGGCTAAGTGTAGAAGAAGGGTGAACCAATACTGCCTTGGCCAAAAGGGGGTCAACAGCAATATTTCTGTTGGTTCCCACTGAATTTTCAGCGGAACCTTCTAGGCAGGATGCTAGGCAGCCATGGAGGGTTTTAGGAACAAAGGCCTTGCAGATATCGCAGGATGTGTGGGAGTCTAAGTCTACACTGAGACTTGCCCTTCCCAGCTGACATGTACTCACAAGAAAAAAACAACGCAGTAGCCAAAAGAAAGAAACCGTACAGGGTACTTATCTGAAGCACAAAAGTGAGTTCTCTGGTGAGCAACAACTGGAGCTGGCAGTCGGACAGGCAGCAGAAAAGTTCTGAGATAGGTACGTTCTGACGTCCGCTTTATACCCAATGTCTCTTTATGGCTGACGTACGCTGAATGATGTGCGCTGTTGCAGGTACCTTGCAGTAGCATTTAGACTGTGGTATACTGGCCGGATGTATGAGTCAGCTAGAAGCATACTCAGACTCCCTCATGTTATGAATAGGACATCTCTGCTTCATATGGATTAGATGCCTGTTTCAGAAAAGGGGTAGTCTCTGAAACAAAGGCCCATCCCTCCAGCATTTCATATTTATGTTGCAGTAGAGGTTTAGGTCCTTAGATCGGGTAATTCTGATTTCTTTTAAATGTACCAAAACCACCGCAATCTTCTACTTGACCTTCTCTGCAATTTGGGCTACTTTGACTTCTGCGCCTTTGTCTTCATTTCTTCGTCTGCCCCACAGTGTGCATCCCACCACCCAACTCGGGCACTTCATCCCCATCAGGTAAGCTTCCTCAGTTGCTGTACCTTCACAACCCATGTTTCTATACCAAAGAGAAGCAGCAATTTCACCACAGTTTTAGATATCTTACTTTTCTACTACTTCTGAATTCTTTTGTCCACATTACCTCGGACACTGTCAGGAGCTGCGGTGGTGGTGCTGCGGTAGCGTTGTCGCCTCACAGTAAGAAGTTGTCCTGTTCAATTCTCAGCTAAAGCGTCTTCTGTGTGGAGATTTGCGTGAATGGGTGCACCTTCGTTGAAGGTTGTGCATCAGGCCTGGCAAGTCAGTACGTAAAAATTTACTGCCAATTATTAGCGGACCGGAGTTCTGCTGTGACGACCCCTAATCAGGAAAAGCCGAAAGATACAACAACCTCGGACACTGTCAGGCTGGATGCAGCACCTCCAATCTATTTCTGACCTTCTCATTCACATTTTCCTTCTCCTCGACCACCACTCCCATATACCTGAAACAGAGGTGTAGCTAGCTATTGTGGTGCCCAGTGTCATCTCCCAATCTGCTGCTACCTACAAAATCTAAGTTTAGTGAGGAAAAAGTAAAAAAAAAAAAAGGTTCTTTGCCCTAGTAAATGCAGCTGTTACAGTCTATTAAGTGCTAAAGAACTTCAGTTATGAAGTCTAGAGAATAGACTTTCCGGGGGGGCGGGGGGGGGGGGGACGACTCTTTTTCCTTTTAAACTGTAGCACAAAGCTTGCTACAGTTTTTGCCACACACAGAGTGCTAATACATTAAAGACTGACTGCCATCTGCAGATCACTCCCCCCAACACTCTGCACCTAAGGTGGCTGCCCCCTTTGCTCCACCCAAGCTACAGACTTGAATTTAACCTGTTCCAGCTTTTTCCATTTTATCTTAATTATCATCTTCTGATTTTCCCCATTTTCTGCCATGGCAGCTGTCTTGTCTATATTCAGTTTTAGCCCATGTGCCTTCGGTTTTACACACTGGTCCCCTATCATTTATTGAAGTTCCTGTTGAAAGTCTGCTTGCAATGTCACACAGCCTATATACAACAGTTTTGATGATCTGTTGTTCCCGACCCATTTACTGTTGTAGTCCATCACCAGGATGAACAGCAGTGGGCTCACAGTTGAACCATCATGTACACAAACTCCCATACGAAATCCCTATTTGAGTCCGAACACTGCTAATATTGTGTACATAACTGGCCAAATCCGCTTTCTTGGGACCTTCGCATATGCTTCTCCAAGTATAAGAATTCCCAATTGGACTCATTCCTCATTTCCATCTTCTTTGCTACTATCTGTTTCACTGCAGTCATCAGGTTGGTTGTGAACCTATTGCTCATCTCCCACCTTACCTTGTACAACTCTGCATATTCATTTATTAAATTATTTTCTTGAGCATTTTCAAACAGTGTGACAGGAGGTTAACATCTCTGTAATGCCCACAGTTGTGAGTGTCCCCTTTTTTTGTACACATGCACTAGAATGGTTACTCTTTAATCATCTGGGATATGCAACTCTCTCCATACCTTGATGAGTACTGTCTGTGTTCTTCCAAATGTAGGCCATGCGTGAGCCAATAGAGCTTCTGGGGGATATTCTTTATTCAAAAGCTGTTGGAAGTGTTCCTTTCATCTGCTTTTGATGTCCTCTAGAGCAGATTGTTGTTGGCATTCCTTACAAGTGCTGTCTGGTGAGCAGACTGTTGTTGGCATTTCTTACAAGTGCTGTCTGATGACTATCTTCTTTATCATAGTTTCATAGTTTAATACTAGGCTATCTGCCCTGGGGCATTTGTAAGCCTAGCCATAGTGATGTGGCTTTCGCCACCCCATGAAATGGTACAAAAATGCACAGAATAGATTTAGAATACTGTGCTTCTGTCTAGTAGTGACACAATGAAGGTCCCCTTATATAATAGAATTAGTTTACTGTGCCCCTGTCTAGTAGTGACACAGATGTGACCCCTGGGGTAAACTTACGATCTCCCATCCACTCATCAAGATTTCTCTTGAAGAGAGTCAGTGAGGAGCTCTGCCTAACACGAACTGGGATCTTGTTCCAAAGCATGGGAAGCCTCTGGGTTATGAATCTATCCCTCCAGCATATCCTTCTGCCTTTGCATTTGCCTTGCGCCCTGATAAGCGTTTCTTTGTACCATTTGCTGTGTCACTTTCAAGAAGCTGTTTTTCTCTTATGCTTTGTTCTTTGCCATTGCAACTGCTCTCTCAGCCTCTGATAGCCAACCAGTATTACCTCTACGCTTGGTTCATCTTTTCTACCTCCCACTGTTTCATGCTCTCCTCATTTATTTTGATAACGTCCTGAAATTCTGCATTTCACCCTCAGCTTTCCTTATGTACTTTATTTTCATATCTGGCTAGTGTATCTGTTCTATATTCTTTATGCAAGCTGTTTTGAGACACTGCCATTCTTCTTCAATTCCGCCTATTTTCTCATCTGCCTAAGATGCTAACCCCCGAACATTTCCGTAAATCGGTGTGCTTTCACTCCACTCAACTTAAAACTCTTCAGCCTATTCTCTGTTGGCCTGACTGCCTTTACTAACCACTGCTTGCAGATGACTGTGGCCACCAGTCATTTATGCTGGAGGTTACAGGTTTCACTGGGGATGATTTTGCAATCTCTGATTCTATCGCAATGCCCTCTCCTTGCTACGAAGAAGTCTGCCTGAGGTACATGTTGACCACTCCAGCACATGATAGTGTCACTCTCTCTCTTGGTGAATCATGTGCTGTCCACCATCAAGCCACTTGCCAGGGAGAAGTCTAGAATAGCCTCTTCTCCTTTACTCCTATTTCTCAAATCCATTTAGGCCCAAGCATCCTCATATCCTGTTCTGTCTGCCACAATACGAACATTCTCCCCCTATCACCACCAACTCATCATTTTGTCCTTCTTTATACAGTTGGTCCTACAACTGCTGCACATTTTTATACAGGAATTACACTTTCCCAGCGGATGCTTTAAGACTCATTGCTGCCTTATTTCACATCAGCTGGGTAAAATAATGTTTAGTAAACAGAAAAGGCAAGACAAGGGAATGAGAAAAGCAGGTGCACGGGAGCTATCTGCCACAATCGAATGGATTCAAAGATCACTGGCCATTTTGTTAGTATGGTTATGTCTTCACTGGTGTTCTCTAAATAGTAGTTACTCAATAGGCTCGAGGTCAACAATTAAGTTTTCCTTTTCTCTTCCTCATAATCAGACTCTTCCACATGGTATATTATATGTCAAACAAACAACATGCCAAGAGCCTGGTCTCTGCTTGCCAGATTTGAAGTGCATGCTTCACCAATGTAGTCATGAGTGCAGAAGCTATAGCAAGTAACCACCAAAACTCCTTAGGCTTCCAGAGGTGAAGCTAGACTTAGACTTCATGATGAGGCAAAGAAGAAAGAAAGAAGGCAGCAGTTGCCAAGACTAGGGTCACTTCCTTTGTACGACGGTAAAAAAACAGCAACATTTTCCAAGACTTTAGCATGGACTTCTTTGTGAAAAGCAGTTAAGGGCTGCAGAAGGTTTTGTATTATTGTCTAATACAATAAATAGAAAAGCCAGGGTTATAGACTGTTTAGCACCATTGAAGGCATTCAGAACAATCACATGTAGGACCTTACAACTTCATGGAAACATTCTTCCATTACCTGCTTAATCCAGTTCAGGACTGCATGGCTCCCAAAGTTTAATCCAGCACTCAGATCATAAGGCAGAGAAAGCAATGTGGAATATGAAACCAGTTTATCAGAAGATCTGCAGGCACATATATATATATATACACACACACATACATACACACACACCGTACAAGCAATGGACAGTCAACAATTTACCTATAGTACATCATTGGAATGTAGGAGGAAAACAATTTGCCAGTCAAAAACTTATGCAGACATTCAGACTCCACAAAGAAGTCACTTAAGCCAAACCCAAACAGTGTGAAGCAGAAGCTTTGCTCAGAGCTCCACTACACCCAAAGAAAGGATTACCCATCCTGACATTTTTTTGAAGTTCAGCCTAGAAAAACACTTCACCACTTTGGGTAAAAACTCTTAAGGAAGCTCCATAGCACAAGCGGTGCAAACATGAGAGTAGTGCCACCTACGAGTTGAAGTAGGTTAGAATAGTTTGTGTTACAGAAATTTGAACAGAACAGATGTTTAGTTGCTGTAAGAATAACACAGCATCAATGAGATTTTATTTATTATTCATTTAGATGCTACACATGCTGGTTGCTAGAATGGATGAGGCGAGACATCAGAAGTAATTTTTTCTCCAAGTCTTTCAAGGCTAAGAGTACTGAACTGAGCTCCATCTGGCTGATATAGTAACTTGCCATCGTCCCCCAAGGAGGACTGACTGTGTTCACAACATACTATGTAAGTATAGATGAGCTTCTCAGCTCAGAGGTAAAGCATTCATTTTCAAGGTCTGTAAATGGCTTGGCATATGGCTAGGAACATTGGTAGAATTAGTGCGGGCTATGTACAAGGACTCAATGACTCAATTAGGACAGTGTTCAGTCTCATAGAGGGGTTCCCAGTGAGAATGGGTGTGCATCAGAGTTAATTTCTGAGCCCACTGATGATGGACTACATCAGCAAACAGTTTGGAGGGGACAGATTAACAAAGTTGCTGTATGCAGACAATGTGGCACTACAGACAGACTCTGGGCAACAATTTCAGCAATGGATAGTGTAACAGAATGCAAAACTGAGGGCACATGGGATGAAAATGAGCACAGATAAGATAGATATAATGGCAGTAAATGGGATAAATCAGGAAAAAGCTGGGAAATGAGACAGAAGGGAAACTAGTGGAACATGTTAACAGCTTCAAGTATCTAGGAGAGGGTGGGTGAGGAGATCTGAAGTCTGAATGAGGAAGTCAAAGCTAGAAACAGATGGGTTGCAGCCAAAGGACACAGAATGTCAGGGTAGTTTATGACAGATGAAAGCCAAAGAAGCTGAAAGGTAAGGTGCATGAAACAGTGCTGCATCCAGTATTACTGTAAGGTACAGAAACCTGGGCAATAAAGGCAGATCAGTTGGCAAAGTCAGAGGTGATGGAGCTGAAGTGCCTGAAACTGGTTATAGGAAACACACTGTGGGACAGAAAGAAATGAGGACGTCAGAGCAGAAACTAAAGCCACTCCAACTGCAGAAAAGGTCAAAGAGAACAGACTACGGTGGTTTGGGCAGGCACATTTGCAATAAAGAAAGCAATCTGGTGAAGGCGATTTGGGAAAGACAAGAAAAGGCAAGAGGAAATTAGGGCATCCAGAAAAGCGATGGATGGATTGTGGGAGAGAAAACCTGCAGCAGTCCAGCACGATTGTTGAAGAAGGTAGGAGAGTGGCAATGAATATAGAGAAAGAACATCAGTTGACCTGAAACCCAAACCACATACAGAAAATGGGACAAGGGGAAGTCATGATGATAATGATTATGATTGGTGGTGGTGATAAAAAGTTTCAAATACTGAAAAGGAACACTCACCAGCTTACTGACAGGAACTGTCTACCATGCTATGGCCTGGAAACCAGAATCCAAGCCCAGCGGTAGGTTCATAAGCATATATTTGTCTCCGCAGTCATAGATTCTTAACAGTTCTTTGCAACACTAGCACTTTCCCTCTGGTACATAAACAGCAACAAAAGACTGTCACTATCATCAAGCCAAAAATGTGCAGAATTTCCTAACCCTGGACTCTGTACTCTGTCCTCACCCAAGAAGCTAACACCAAAGAGAAACCCAGAGGAGCAGAAAGCTGACGCTCTCCATTGTGACCTTCTCGAATAGAATGTATTAGATATGCTTGTTTAAACTGATGTAGTCTGCAGTGACAGGAAACTCACTTCTATTCGTTGGAATCAAGAGGAGACCGAAGTAGCTCTCCCCATTCCCTCTTCTGATATCCGCTCACTCTCTATAACGTTTTTCATGCATCAGTGTCAGAGTCTGTTACATGAGTTCCACAGAAATAGAAGAATCTACCAGTGGATCCCTTTCTGGAGAAGGGGCTATAAGCTGGAAAACAAGGTCAAAGGTGATCACATTTAGAATGCAATGGACCTTTTGGGATGAGTCTCCAATCTGAAGTGAATACAGAGATCAGCTTCCAGGTAGTGAGAAGTTCACACTTTCTGGCCACATCTGTGTAAGGTCCTTGTTTTTCATTTGGCAAGTCACAAGAGTCTGATGTTTCTTGGAGTCTATCTGACTAGCTAGGTCTAGAACTGCAAGATAAATGACAGGGCTTTTATGGAGGAATTTAAACTGCTCCTGCTGTCTACAAATTATTAGGTTTATTTGGAGTAGGAAGTTGTGAGCAGGGCTCCAAAGAAAGAGTACTACATACATCCTTTAGTAATGGGATGACAGGAGGCATGGCTTTGCATTGGTCCTCCTCAGCACTGCATACCAGAAGGAAAGTTCTTTAACGTACTACTTAAAATGGTCTGTCATTAAACTGAATATGTTTCTAAATGAACCATTCTCTGGTGAAAGAGGTACATGAAATTAAATTAAATTATTGTAGAAGTCTAAGAGAGAAGATATCAAAACTTGAAGAAGAAACAAGAAGTGGCCATGTTTTCCTCTTAATTTTATTTTATTCCATGGATCCTTTGTTGACTACGTTAATCCCACTAGGCTACCTGCCTCTTTTCAGAGGAGATTCAAGGTGGTGTTTCTACTACTAGGGAAAATTTTATCAGGGTATCACTGAATTTTACCCTTACTCTATTCAGCAGATGCCATGGGATCTTTTACACCCATTTGAGCAAAAGCAGATGGGACTGTCATTTAAGAACTCATCCATAGGACAATGCACAAAGGAGTGTAGCACCCGTCCCTAATGCTGAACTCCAGTGTTGGCAATCTAGCCAACTATTTTGGGAATAGAACCCATAGCCTTCTGGTCTTCCAGAAGCAAAGACGAGTGTGCTACCTATTGCTCCACTGACACTTAATAGGATCAGTTGCAGAAAAGAAAGCTTAAGCTTAGAAAGCATTGTAGAAGACTTGAGTAGCCTTTTGCAATAGAGCAAAATATCACTCGTCAAATTTCTTATAATAAATGCAAGCACAGACGACACCTTTGATGGTTGGGAAAAGTACAGTTTTGTACCTACCATAAATGTAGATGTTCGAAGATCCACATTGCTGCAGTCCTTACACTTGGGTAGTCCGCTGTCCTCGGTCGGCCCGAATATCAAAGTATAAGGCTGACGTCGGTCAAGGCGCATTTGACTGACATCAGGACGTCAGGGTACAAATGCGCATGACCGACGTCATATCCTCAGTCTTTTCTTGCCCCAGATGTCAGAAGACCCTAAAATAAAGGTCAAAACCAAAAGACAGCAAACAAACATCCAAGCACCCTTGCCTAATTATATGTACAAAATATACACTATATACACAATATGTACAACTCAACCCACACAACCACCTCTAACTACAGAGGGAAGGAGGGAGGTAAATTGGACTGCAGCAATGTGGATCTTGAACATCTACATTTATGGTAGGTACAAAACTGTACTATGTTCTTCATCTCACATTGCTGCAGTCCTTACACTTGGGTAGAATCCCAAAGCAGAGGAATGGGAGGATGGCCAAACTATAAGGAAGCAGGAGCTGCCAAAATGCCCTGCAAAACAGCAGTGGCAAAACCAGCCCTGGATTTAGAGTAAAGTGGCAGGTGATAATGCCTAGAGAAAGTATGCACTGAACTCCAAGTAGCTGCCTCCAAAATATCCTTGGTTGCCACCCCCCTCAAAAAAGCTGTCGAAGTGGCAGTAGCTCTAGTGGAATGAGGCCTAATCCCGGCTGGAATCTCCTTGCCATGATGGGAATAACAGAAAGCAATGCAAAACCCAATCCACCTAGAAATAGTTTGTTTTGACAGAGGCTTGCCCTGAGAACTCAAAGCAAAAGAAACAAATAACTGCTGAGACTGCCTGAACCCTTTAGTTCTGTCCAAATAATATCGCAACTGCCTGTGTACATCTAAAGTGTGCAAAATCTTTTCCCCTTTATTTTGGGGATTTGCATAAAAAGTAGGCAAATGAATAGTTTGGTTTAAAGCCACACTAGAAACCACTTTAGGCATAAAGGAAAGATTAGTACGTAAAGATACCCTATCCTTATGGAAAATTAAGAAAGGCTCAACCGCCATAAGGGCCTGCAATTCAGAAACCCTTCTTGCAGAGGTAATTGCCAACAAAAAAGCAGTCTTCCATGATAAATATTTCAACTCAGAAGTAGCTGCAGGCTCAAAAGGTTGTAGAGTGAGTTTCTCCAACACAAAATTGAGATCCCAAGCAGGAGTAGGAGCTCTTCGTGGGGTCTTATATTCTTTGCCCCTCTAAGAAATTGCTTGAACAAAGGATGAGAAAACAATGGTGGGTCACAATCATAGTGAGCGAAATTGCTGCAGCATGAACCTTAATAGAAGAGAAAGACAAACCTTTGTCCAGTAACTCAGTAAGATATTGAAGAGCCACACTCAAATTAGGCTCAGAAACATCAAAATCTTTTGCTGCACTCCAAAATAAAAATCTCTTCCATTTATCTGCGTACACTTTCCTTGTACTAGGCCTTCTAGCTTCCAAAATCACATTCAAAACTTGTTGTAGAAGTTGAGACCCTCTATGGTTCAAAACAGAATATGCCAGGCTGTTAGGTGAAGAGAGTGAAGTTTGACATTCAGCAAATGGCTGTCCTCCTGTGACAACAGGTGTGGAATCGAAGGCAAAGGCCATGGAGGCTTCCGTACCAGACTTCTCAGTAATGGGTACCAGTGCTGTCGAGGCCAATCTGGAGCTATTAAAATCATCCTTGGCTTGTCCTGTCTGACCTTTAGAAGTACCTTTGGGAGGAGAGGCAGAGGTGGAAAGGCATACACATGAAGATTGCTCCAATTGAAAGAAAGAGCATCCACTTTCCAAGCTGTGGGATGAAACCTTTTTGTGCAAAACTTTGGCAGCTGATGGTTTAGTGGAGAAGCGAACAGATCTATGTCTGGAGTTCCCCATGACACTGTCAATTTCTGAAACACATGAGGATCCAATTTCCACTCGTGGGGATCCATAATTGTCTGCTCAACACATCTGCTAAGGAGTTCTGTGCTCCTGGCAGAAACCTTGCCTGAAGATTGAGCTGTAAACTGAGAGCAGTCTCCCACAAAATCATTGCTTGCCTGCATAGAGGATAAGAATCGTTCCCCTTGCTTGTTGATGTACCACATGACAGTTGTGTTGTCTGTTAGAATCAACACCTGCCCTGGAAGAAGTAAATCCTTGAAAGCTATTAATACAAACTGGACTGCTAACATCTCCTTCAGGTTGATATGTAGATGTTGTAGTCTGGCAGGCCACTTGTCTTGTATCCACTTTCCATTTAGATGAGCTCCCCAAGCTTTGTCTGAGGCATCTGTCGTTAAAATCTGACTCTCCTCTGGCCGGGTCACAGAGAGTCCCTTGTTTAGGTGACATTCCTGAGCCCACCACAAAAATTCCTTTTGAATGCAAGGTATTATTTGAATGACAGTGTCTAGATCCTGGCAGTGCTGTGTCCATACATTTTGAGATACCATTGCAGCTTCCTCATATGCAGTTTGGCATTGGGAAGCACCAGAATACAAGATGCCATGAACCCTAAGGCTTGAAGGACTGTCCTTGCAGTCAGCCCGGACTGATGAGATAGCTGATGGAAGTAAAGGGATAGACTCTTTTGTTTGTCCGGGGTGAAAAAGGCCATCTGGGATGCTGTATTCAGTCTCACACCCAGAAAGCACATGTCCTGAGAGGGTACTAGACTGGACTTTATTTCGTTCACAGAATACCCCAGGCATCTTAGCACTGCTATCACATATTCCAAATGATGAAGAAGCTCTTCCTTCCTTGAGCCAGAATCAGGCAGTCGTCCAAATAAGGATAGATCTGTATTCCTTTTAGCCTGAAGAAAGCTATCACTGGAGCCAGAACTTTCGTGAACACTCTGGGCGCAGTAGATAAGCCAAAGGACAATGCAGAGAACTGATAGTGAGAAGTCCCAGCTCGAAAACGCAGATACTTCCTGCAACTTAGTCTGATAGGAACATGAAGGTAAGCCTCCTTGAGATCCAAAGTTACCATCCAATGATCTTTGCCCAGCAGAGGTAAAAGCTGCTGTAACGTCAACATTTTGAACTTGGGAATGTCCAGATAAGTGTTGAGGGTAGATAAATCCAAAATTGGTCTCCACGTGTTCCCCTTCTTTGGTACTAGGAACAGGCGAGAATAAAATCCTAGGCCCACTTCTGGCATAGGGACCGGCTGTATGGCCCCTATTTGGAGTAACAGAGAAACTTGCTTGTGAGCCTCTATTCTTTGTTGAGGAGGAATGTCTGGCATGCCTTTGAAAGGAGGCAAGGTATGGAAATAAAACCTGTAACCGTGGTGTATGATATCCAATACCCATTTGTCTTGGGTAATTATACGCCAATTTTCTTTGAAAAGTGCCAACCTTCCTCCCAAAGGTGCTGCCAGACGAGAAGGCTCCGGCAGCTGAAAAGGTAGGTCATTGGGTCTGTTTACGAAAGGACTGACCCTGCCCTCACCGAAGACTGTGCAGGAGAACTCCCTGTTCTAGGCCTGAAAGAGCCCTGAGCTCTACCCCTACCACGTCTAGATCTACCCCTAGACTGGGAATCATAAGAAGGATACGTCCACCCCTTAGTAGGCCAATTTCTACTAAACTTTGGAGGCTGGACCTGCAAAAATCTTTAACAGTCTGCATAGACTTAGCCTTGTCTTCCATTTTCTTTAAAACTGCCTCAACAGGAGGAGCAAACAACACGTCAGATTGTAAAGGAGCATCTAAAATCCTTGTTTTAACATGTTCAGATAAATTTTGATCCCTCAGCCAGGCATGCCTGCGAAGAACTGACCCAGTGGCAGCCACCCTAGACGAGGCCTGTACAGCATCAAAACCACATTGCAAAGAATGCTTACCCACCTGTTCAGAAACATGCACTAAATCTTGCAACTCTTTACAATCAATACCTTCTGCCAGAGCATCAACCTTAGACTTCAATTGTGAAAGGAGATAGTTTTGGTATTTCAACATGTGAAACTGGCAATTCAAAGCCCTCATAGCAAGAGTGGAAGAAGTATAAACTTTCTTTCCCCATCTATCCAAGGCCCTGGCCTCTTTGTCTGCAGGAACCGGATTCTTTACAACAGAAGCCTTAACACCTTTAGGCCCCTGGCTAACAGTTTCTGGGTCTGCCCTAGGACTCTTAAAAGAAACTTATGAGCTTCAGGCACCCTGTAATACCTATCCGGTTTAACAGGAGCAGGAGGCAAAGAATCAGGATTAAGAGAAGCCTCTGTAAAAACATCTTCCACTACATCCAAAACAGGAGGTATAGCCAAAGGCCTATGCTGGGGTAAAACAAAATTCCTAAGCCTTTTCCTGGAATCAGAGAAGTCCTGACCTTCCCACTTAAAATGCTCCCTCATGGAATGAAGAGTTTCTGAAAAGAAAAATCCTCAGGAGGAGAAGCAGAAGGAGTAGAATCATCCACATCAGAATCAGAATAAGGAGAGTACTCCTGCAAGTCTTCAGCCGAAGACTCTGAAACATCTGAAGCCTGCTCAAAACTCCCTAACTCAGGCTCCACCCTAGGTCTCTTATCAGGAGGGGGCATAGAACCCTAATCAAAGTAATCAAATCTTCTGCCATTTTAAGCATATGCTTCTTGGACACAGTCCCTGAAGAACTAGGGGTAACACCAACTGAAGCTAAACCTGGCCTGCCCCTGGGAGAAGCCTTGGAAACAGAAGGAGAGGGCCTAACCACCCTAGGCAGGGAGGGAGAATAGTAACCTGAGAAGCCCCATCAGCCTGGCCTGCCTCCTGAGAGGCCACATCCTGCAACAACAAAGTCTCTCCTGGGATCCCAAAGAAACCTCCGGTGGAACCACCGGCTCCACCGACACCTCTAAAGAACCGGCGTCCGGTACTGACGGTTCCTCTAGCCTAGGTTTAACAGCTTTGTCCTTGCGCTTCTTCGAAGAAGCGGGCGTCGGAGCATCCGACGGCATTTTATAATTGCACCGCTTCCAGAAGACTAACCTGGCACAATCTAATCTCCTCTTAATAGTGCGCTTATTGAATCTAGCACAAGAGCGACACCCAACAACGTCGTGCTCAGGCCCTAAACAAGGAATACACAAAGTATGGTAGTCTCTATGCGGTATCTGTTTCCCACAAGAAATACAATTATTCACTTTTTCTGACATCCGGTAAACCACTGAGGCACGAAAAAACTAAAATATTCCCCAACGGGGTACTTAGCCAACTTTGATTCGGTCTGAAACTCCGAAATCGAACAATTTCAGAACGCCAACCGGCACTTGCAACGCTGCTTCTGCATCGGACCATGCGGCAAAAAAGACTGAGGATATGACATCGGTCATGCGCATTTGTACCCTGACGTCCTGATGTCAGTCAAATGCGCCTTGACCGACGTCAGCCTTATACTTTGATATTCGGGCCGACCGAGGACAGCGGACTACCCAAGTGTAAGGACTGCAGCAATGTGAGATGAAGAACATCTGATGTGGTGTCCAGATATTCCAAAATGTAGTGTGTGCAGGTGCTTGGCTCTGAGCTGCTGATATAGTGACCCCTGGATATCTCTACCTCAACAGCTGGGATATATCCCATTCCATCAAGAGAAAAGTAGAAGCCTTGAGAAATCTCCAGAAATGAAAATACGTACCTGGAAACTGATATCCAGTACATGGATATTTATTTTCTGTGATCTTGAGAATTTCAAAGTAGGGTGGCATTTTAACAACAATTACTGGCAAATAAGCTGTCTTATCTGCTCAGTACTTTTTAGAACTTCCTGTTAAGGCAGTAAAGTTTATAAGGAGGTTGGGGGTCAGTCTGTTTTAG
>NC_056748.1:11512211-11514711 GCF_019279795.1 Protopterus annectens
ACAAAGTCTACTCTTTAATTTTTCCCTTGGAACTAGACAAACTTTCAACTCAAGCACTCAAACCACTCACATCTCAGCCTGGCACTTGCTCAAAACTCATAGCAAGCACTAATAAATCTTAGCACTAGACCCTCCTATACTGTAGAGAAGGACAATGCTCTCTATTTGACCTTACCAGCCAAACAGTAAAACAGTTCACTGTACTTATCCAGGCATGTTCAAAGGGCAATTTCAGGTGTACTCTCTGGTCCAACTGGTGAATCTGGGCATTTTGAGACAATGTTACAACTGCCTCATGTACACAGACGACCCTCTCCTCCTACCACCTAACATTAATACATGCAAGAGATGCAATTATACAGACAAACTGGAGGCTAAGCTCTCTCAACCCAAGATGGGACCAGACAGTCAAGAGGAGAAGGGAACTACTTGCATCACACCACCAGTCTCACAGACCTATGAAACCAGCACTGGCAAAAAAACACACAAATACACGAAAACATACTCGGAGGCTCCAAATAAAAATCTGCAAAAGCAACAGAGACCTCCAAAGCAGACACCCAAGCAACCTCTACCCCCCCCCCAACACAAATCATGAAACACATACTTCACAAAACCAGTGTGCCAAGCAATCACAGCCCTTAAGGCAAAATAACATACCCAACACACTAGTAATAGGGGACTCTATAGTCAGGCAAACTGACTTCCCACTCACTAGGCTGAGCAAGGAGAAAGTTACTGTTAGCTGCCTGTCGGGTGCTAGGATCCGCCACAACACAAGCACTCCGGTCACTCCAGAACACGTACAAATATGACTCTGTCATTGTCCATGTTGGTGTGAATGACCAGAGCCATACCTCCCTGGACTACATGAAAAGAGACATGGAAGACCTCTCTGATCACGAAGCCCAGGCCGGTATGACCCTGACCTTGAGTAGCATCCTGCCCTCAACAAGAATGATACCACGGTATAAAGAAAAAATTATCAATTTCAACAACTGGCTAAGCTTCTGGTGTTATTCAAAGGGGATCCAGTGTCTGTCAGCCTGGGATGACATGCTCGACAAGCCAAGCTGCTTCACTAGATACGGCCTGCAACTGTCACCCTTAAACTTGCGAATACTGGCCAAGGCTCTTGCCACCGCCATAGTGCCTTTTTTAGGCAAGGCTCAAAAGACAAACCTACCACTGTAAATAGCACAAGTAACAAAAAACTGAGGGTAATGCTGCTCAATGCCAGAAGTCTAAACCTCAAAATACACGCACTCAAGGCACTCTTCAGTATGGAGAAAATCGATATATGTACAGTAACAGAAACCTGGTTTAAGGCACCAGAGAGCACCCCAGCACTACCAGGCTACAACTCATACCATACATTTTGGCCACAAAACCCAGACCGAAATACAAAAGGTGGGAGTGTATCCATATTCATCAAGGATACCCACACCTCCAGGTTAGTGGTACAGGACGATGCTTCAGAGATCATCCACATGCAACTAACAAAGGGCAAAACTGCAATTCAAATTGCAGCTTGCTACAGATCACCCACCATATCCCAGGACCTCCATTCCGCATTTCTGGAAACAAAGGTCCTACCAAACACCCTGATATTGGGTGATTTCAATTACCCAAACATTAACTGGGAGAACTACTCAAGTACCAACTCCCTTGCACATTTCCTAGAATTTATAAACTCAAACTTCCTGGATGAACTAGTCAACACCCCCACCAGAGGTGACAAAATATTGGACATGGTTATCAACAATATGGGCGACTGGTGTTCCACACTGGAGTTCAACCCCTTACTGGTTAGATCTGACCATAAACTAATCACTCTGGATAGCCACATTCTGCCCCCACCCCCGGTCAAAGAAACCACTGCGAAAAACTTTTTTCACATTACTCAAGACCGGGGTGGAAAGTTTTAAAGCCCCCATACTAAAGGATAACGCTGCCCAAGCTGCAAAATCCTTTACTAATGCACTCTACGGGCACCTACAAGAATGCATGGATTGTGTACCCCAAGCAAAACCAAGACTCACTCCTCCAAGAAAAGGAAACCAGTCTGGTAGACCACTGCCATAAACAAGCTATACAATAGAAGTAGGAAACTAGTACAGAAAAAAGTAAAATCCAAAGAAGGAAATACATCCCTGACCAGTATCAGCAAGAAACTACGATCCCTCATAAAATCATCCAAGGGTAGCTTCGAAAGAAAAATTGCCAAGGACTCCAAAGATAACCACAAGACATTCTTTAGCTATGTCAAGAATCTAAGTGGCAATTCTCAGATCTGCTTGGAGTTAGTGCAAAATGACACAAAATACAGTGAACCAACCAATATCACCAAAATCCTGGTAGACAGGTTCAGTGCAAACTTCACCCCCCCCTCAACCCCAAAAGGGTCGCTAACCATACCAGAAGAATGTAGTACCCCTGAAATCACAGACACTCAGGTTAAATCTGCCCTCTCCAAAGCCAAAAACATAGCATCAATGGG